>NC_025689.1:22567383-22591077 GCF_000633955.1 Camelina sativa
TTTTTTTTTTTTTTTTTTTTTTTTTCAAACACACACACTTTATCATATCCAAAAAAAACTAACAACAGATGAAAAGTCGAAAATGTACATGCTATGATAAAAACACACGAGGGTAATTTCGACATTTGATTGGATAAATTAACACCCGCCACTAAAAAAAACCACAAAAAATCTCTCACAGTTCAAAACGATTTCGAGAAAAAAAAAAAAATCAAAGCAAAAAAAAAAAATGGCTTTGAAACTAACTTCTCCGCCTTCAGTTTTCTCACAATCAAGGAGATTATCGTCTCCGTGGATTCCAGTAAGATCAAAATCAACACCAAGAGCATCTTCACTCCCCGGATTCCGATTGAGAACCGGAGTTTATTCAAGCAAACCGGTGCTCCCGTCGTCGTCTACGAAAGTGAGTGTGGCGGCGGAGAGTCCTCCGGCGACAATAACGGCGGATGATTGGGGTAAAGTATCGGCGGTTTTGTTTGATATGGACGGCGTTCTTTGTAACAGTGAGGAGCTTTCTAGACGTGCCGCCGTTGATGTTTTTGCTGAGATGGGAGTTGAAGTCACTGAGGATGATTTCATTCCTTTTACGGGAAAAGGTAAAAGCTTTTTATTTTTAAGGATTCGGCAAATCAATTTGTGATTTTGATGTTAATGTGTGTGTTTTGATTGATTTCTTTGGTTTGGGGGATTCGCAGGTGAAGCCAAGTTTTTAGGAGGTGTTGCTTCTATCAAAGGTGTACAAGGATTTGATACGGATGCATTGAAAAAGAGGTTCTTTGAGATATATCTCGATAAGGTGATCTTTTGTGCTTCTTGATTAGGGATGGATAAGAAACTTGTTGATGTTCTTGAAAGATAATGTAATGTCTTGTTCTCTACCGATTATAGTATGCGACGCCAGAATCAGGGATTGGGTTTCCTGGAGCACTCGAGCTTGTTACTGAGGTGAGGAAAAACTGATGTTGTAGAACAATGATGGTTTTGAGCTGTTGGTGATTATGATTTGGTGTTGAAACTTTTGAAACAGTGTAAGAATAGAGGCCTTAAAGTTGCTGTTGCATCTAGCGCTGACCGTATCAAAGTTGATGCGAACCTGAAAGCTGCTGGTTTGTCTTTGACCATGTAAGACTACAGCAATCTAACATCTCTTTAGTATCCATTTCATATTGCAGTGTGGTATCTGTCACAAATTTGACTGTAATAGACCATTCTATATGTTATTGAGTTTTTGTTTATTATTCTGCTGTGTAATCTCTTTTAATATGTCATTGGAGATGTTTCTGCGCCTTGAGGTTCCATGTCTAAATACATGTCAGTGATGTTAACTTTCAGGTTTGATGCCATTGTTTCAGCAGACGCCTTTGAGAATTTGAAACCATCTCCAGATATTTTCTTGGCTGCTGCAAAGATCTTGGGTGCGCCAACAAGTGAGGTAATAGTCAACACTTTTTGTAATATCATATCGTGATGAGGAAAAATCTTCACACACCTACACCTTTTTTGAAATCATATATAAAGACCAAAAATATTTGTAGTCACTTGGAAGTTTCATGGAATAGATGAACAAAGCGTGCCTTAGGGAAGAGAACTCTCTATTTCAAAGTATTTGTTATTGTGCCAACGAAATGACTAGTTGTATATTTGCGAATTCCTGAAGGTGTATGAGTTTACTTCGTCTCCTAGACTTACAGATCTTATTTACTTGTTTTTCAGTAGAGCTAGTTTCTTTTGTACAATTTTGTAGTGTGTTGTTATTGAAGATGCGCTTGCTGGAGTCCAAGCTGCCCAAGCTGCCAACATGAGGTATGTCAAATTTTGCTATTCTTTCTTTATTTTGAATACAGACAATTTAATTTGATACATTATTAGTAACTTCAAGATGCCAGGACAAAGTCTGTAGATTTTCTAGATTAGTGCTTTATGTCAATACCATCCGTTTGCGTTATTCATATTGTTTTATTTTAACTATTTAGCAAAACATCACTTGTGGAGTTCAAAATGCTTTGAATAAATCTAGAGTAATGTAGAACTAAGAAGTTCTAGCTTCGTCATTGGTAAATCCATCTACTTGCTTTATTAGCTCTGGAGTAAGATAGTTTTTATTCATCCTAAATTTGCAGATGTATAGCTGTAAAAACTTCTTTATCTGAAGCAAGTCTTAAAGACGCTGGTCCGTCAATGATCCGCGACAATATTGGAAACATTTCAATCAATGACATTCTCACTGGTGGCTCAGATTCTACCAGTATGTAGTCTCAAAGAAATTCGATGGAAAATATCGTTCTTTCCATTTGTATTTATCTCTTGTTTAATCCTTTTGATTAACTTTTGAATAAAGGGGCTTTCTTTGTAATGAGATTACCCACTTACAACATTCTTCTCTACTGTAGAGTTATAATTCGGCAAATTCATGAATTTTTCTTCATCTAGTTCATAGTGGCTTATACAGTTTCAACCTTTTCTTTTTACATGCTTGAGTACTTACGCAGGAAATTCCACAGCATTACTTGAAGAGAACAGGACCAGTGAAAAAACCAGCGATAATGGGTAAGAAAGGTTCTTTTATCTAAATTATCTTATTGATGCAAGTAGTTTGGTGTTGAGAACTAAGTCTAGGGTTTCTTTTTATATTATGCAAATAGTTAATTCGAGCCATCTACGGAGAGAGACACTTATGATTTGCAATGTTAATGTCAAGGAACACTTTGTATGTATCTCATGGACTTCAAGAAAACGTTGGGATTGTAGAATTTGAAAAACCCTGAAATTTTTCCTCATTGACTGGTTTCATCATTTGAGAATGAAAAAAATAGTATGGCATGTGGAAAATTTCATATACTTGAGATTGCAGATGCAATTTTCCAACAGGTTTCAGGGCTCTCGACGAGATATACTGAGGTACGCAAGTCTTGGCATTTCTCTTTCTTGTGTCTACTTTGCTGCCACCAACTGGAAGGTAAACCTGAAAAGCATACATTCAAGAATAATTTTTGCTGTCAAAGCTTTTGTTTGATCTTATGGAATTGCTGTTATATGTATAGGCAATGCAATATGCTTCTCCGAAAGCTTTGTGGAATGCATTGGTTGGAGCAAAAACCCCTTCTTTTACACAGAACCAAGGTTTGGCCTATTGTCAAAATTTCCATGACTAAAACATAGCTTTCTGGAATGGTTATATCGACATAAATTCTTTCATATCAAACGTTACTGTAGTAAAGGAGAACTCTTGGGTCAAAAATAGACAGAATGTTTTTAACTTATAACCAACCTCATTTTGCAACATATCTGTTTCAGTAGTCGCAAATTTCATCAAGATGAACTAATCCACAGGTCTAATACATATTTGATAGTGTGAAATTTACACTGATTTTTTGTTTTAAATGCAAGTATGGATATAAATAAACAGATCTTGGACCAGAAAGTTTTTCTAATAGAATTTCTCTAAAAGAACATTCTATATACTTTAATCTTTACTGAATTCGGATGTAAACGAAGCTACCTGGTTTTTTGTCTTACCTTGTAGGTGAAGGAAGAGTGCAACAGTTTGTTGATTATATTGCTGATCTAGAGAGCAAGTAAGTATAACTATTTGATAATTATTCAATTTCATACAATGCAGGGCAAGAGTTCGATAATTCGGTAATTCCATCGTTAAAAGAGAGTACCAAATATTAGCACTATAGACTACATAAATTAGAAATTATCACAAGTGGGGTCAAAAAATTGTGGATGATCTGCTGTTCTGACTTGTGTGGGTGCTCTGTTTCTATTGTTTTATTTCTAGGCAAACGGCTACAACTGTGCCAGAATTCCCGTCTAAACTCGACTGGCTAAACACTGCCCCTCTCCAGTTACGCCGGGTAAATATTGTTTAAAGTTATGTTATGAGTTGATAACGTAGATTTTTGTTTCTTTAATCAAACACATGTTGAGGTTTTTTAATGAATCGGTAGAGATGAGATAAATTGCTTTGCATATGCTTCTTAGTAGCTTTTGTCATTTTGTGAGCAGGATTTAAAAGGGAAAGTGGTTGTACTTGATTTTTGGACGTACTGCTGCATAAACTGTATGCACGTATTACCGGATCTAGATTTTCTTGAGAAGAAGTACAAGGACATGCCTGTGAGACTTTACTATTGCTGCTCTCTTATATGTTATTTGGATCTTCAAGCAATTCAAATTTCACTAGGGATGACTAAAAGCTTCAACCTATGAATTCCTATCTGTGTTACAGTTCACCGTTGTGGGTGTACACTCCGCTAAGTTCGACAATGAGAAGGATTTAGAAGCCATACGAAATGCAGTTCTACGTTATGATATCAGCCACCCGGTAATTTCCAAGTTAAAAACTTATAAATTTCTTTAAAAAGTTTCCAATTTATTTGTGAAATTGGTTACTTATGCTAATTCCTGGATTTATGAAGAAATGTAGTGATGGATTCACATTTCCTTATTGGAAAGATTTTAGCTGGCCATAATTACACATCATATTCGCATTTTTGTGTACCACCAGTGTTTATTGTTTGCATTCTCCTTCAATGTTCTTTCTTTGGATACTTTTTCAGTGCTATGTTATAACTATTATTGATAAATTATGGGTATATTCGCTTAGTTAGTTATTCCGCTCACTTTGAAGGTTGTAAACGATGGTGACATGTACATGTGGAGAGAGCTCGGCATCAACTCGTGGCCTACATTTGCTGTGGTTTCTCCAAATGGCAAAGTCATTGCACAGATTGCCGGAGAAGGTCGCCGCAAAGTAACATTTTTAGCTCTCATGCCTATAAATTTATAGCAAGACAAGAATCTCACGTTGTTGCTAAAAGAGTGCTAAAGAGAGAAAACACCAAACTCTGTTTCTTTAAAATGTTCTTTACGTGAAAATTATATGTATAGTCAAATTTGCATTTCCCATGAAAATTTGACTGTTCTTCGGTATTTTCCTTTGAAGGATCTTGATGATTTGGTGGCAGCAGCTCTGACGTATTATGGTGGAAAGAATGTATTAGACAGTACTCCACTTCCAACACGTTTGGAGAAAGACAACGATCCACGTTTGGCCACGTCTCCATTGAAATATCCCGGGAAGTTGGCTATTGATACTCTTAATAACAGACTATTCATCTCAGATAGTAACCATAACCGTATTGTATGTCCATGCCATTTTAGATAATCCTTGTTATCTCTTCTTGTTGTCTAATATGAGTATTCTGTGTGATTTGCAGATTGTAACTGATCTTGAAGGAAATTTCATCATCCAAATCGGTAGCACTGGAGAAGAAGGTTTCCAAGATGGTTCCTTCGAAGATGCTGCATTTAATCGTCCTCAGGTACATACGATAGTCTCACTTTGTGTTAATTGTTTCTCACAGGTTTCGAAACACATGAGCTTTGTTGTTACATATGTGATTGTACTTTTTCAGGGACTCGCTTATAATGCTAAGAAGAATCTTCTTTATGTTGCTGACACCGAGAATCATGCTTTGAGGTATGTATGCACGTTTATATGTTGCTTCTAATGCAAAAAGGAATCTCAAACTTTTGGGTTCGACATCTTATTTTGGAGTTTTAAATTATTTCGTAGGGAGATTGATTTTGTCAACGAGAGAGTACGGACTCTGGCTGGTAATGGAACTAAAGGCTCAGACTACCAAGGTGGAAAAAAAGGAACTAAACAGGCAAGATACTTGACTCGGAACCCTTTACTTATTAAACTTATTTAGAGCTGTTAACTTATGGACTCTGAACTATTCCTGAGTAAATGTTTTTTTGAAAGGTTAAACAAAATGAAATGCGTAGACTTGAATTTTTTTTCAGCTTTTGAATTCTCCTTGGGACATATGCTTTGAGCCGGTGAATGAGAAGGTATACGTTGCAATGGCAGGTCAGCACCAGATTTGGGAGTACAATGTGCTTGATGGTATTACTCGAGTTTTCAGTGGAAACGGATATGAAAGAAACCTTAATGGTTCTACGTATGTAAAAACTAGTTATCTATTACTTATATCACTTGATGTCTGTCATCTTTTCGTATGCTATATCTTTTTTTATCTTGATGCAGACCTCAGACTACATCATTTGCCCAGCCCTCTGGAATCTCATTAGGCCCTGGTAATTGCTACAAACTACACACTTAGCACTTCTTTCACGAATTAGGAGTGAGTTCTATGTGTAATGTAAATGTAGATTTGAAGGAAGCATATATTGCTGATAGTGAGAGCAGTTCTATCCGTGCCCTTAATCTTCAAACTGGAGGATCTAGATTGCTCGCTGGTGGTGATCCGTATTTCTCTGAGAATCTTTTCAAGGTAATGACTTGATTCGTCTTATCCAACAATTTTAGTATTCAGAGATATTATAGCACTATTTAAGTATCCATGCTTAACTCTTCCTTGGCATTTCTAGTGGTTTCACAAGTTAGAATGTTCCATCTCTACACATTAGTTTCTAACATGGGCTAATTGCTTAACACTTCAACAGTTTGGAGACAATGACGGTGTGGGAGCAGAGGTTCTCCTACAACATCCGTTAGGTGTATTATGCGCAAAGGATGGTCAAATTTATCTAACAGATAGCTATAATCACAAGGTAACTTCATTTGGAATGTCCAAGAAAACATCTGTCAGTATGAATATGAACCAAAGAGGGTACACGATTTATATGATCAACTCGAGAGAGAATTCCTTTATTGGATGGATCTTGCGGATTACCATGAACTTAGTTTTGAATAACTCTGTTACAAATATAATAGTAGAAACATTCTTAACTTTTACAAGATCTTAATTTTGAACTTTCATTGTAGATTAAGAAGCTGGACCCTGTAACCAAACGTGTTGTTACTGTCGCTGGAACGGGAAAAGCTGGTTTCAAGGATGGGAAGGGCAAGGGTGCTCAGGGGTGACCTAGGTTACTAAAAATCGTATACATTGATTAAATAGACAGTCTGATTTGTTAGTTTGAAAATTATTTTTCCTTTATCTGTTGTAGCTTTCAGAGCCTGCAGGCCTTGCTCTCACTGAAGATGGTAACTTTCTGGTCCATTTAAGTGTCCTTTTAACTGTTATGAATGAGAGAAGGGTTGAGTACAAATTCCGTTGCCTATATTTTTTTTTTTTTCAGGGAGGCTGTTCGTGGCGGATACAAACAATAGCCTAATCAGATACATATATTTAAACAAAGGAGAAGAAGCAGAGATTCTTACAATGGAGTTAAAAGGTGTTCAACCGCCAATGCCAAAAACAAAATCCTTGAAACGTTTGAGAAAACGTGCCTCAGCTGATACAAAGATTGTCAAAGTAGATTCTGTTACATCTCGCGAAGGAGATTTGAATCTCAAAATCTCATTACCAGATGGCTACCATTTCTCCAAGGTCTAGATCACTTTGCACTCTCTCTCTTTTTCCACTTCCTAATTTGTCTCTCTCGATCTTTATCAAGTATACATATTGCTCATTCTGCACAGGAAGCGCGGAGTAAGTTTGTGGTAGATGTGGAGCCTGAAAATGAAGTAGCAATCGATCCAATGGAAGGAAACCTCAGTCCCGACGGTTCAACGATGTTTCATTTTAGACAATCTTCAACTTCGGCTTCTGTTGTGAAAATCAGTTGCAAGGTTTGCTCCAACATAACTAATTGTTTTAAAGTCTTCAGATGTTGCTTGTTTTTTGTTTTGCTTTTACTTCTTACAAATATATTTTATGAAAATTGCAATTGCAGGTTTACTATTGCAAAGAAGACGAGGTTTGCTTGTATCAGTCCGTACAGTTTGAGGTCCCTTTCAAAGTGGAGTCAGAATCATCTTCTTCTCCGACGATCACATTTACCGTTAAACCGAGAGCATCTTATTCCGGTGGATTACAGCTTCAAGGTACTCGCTGAACCAACCACAGGTATATATGAATATGATCCATTTATGTTATCTGGAGGATTTGATCAAACAAACTTAGAAAGCTACAGAAAAACTGTAACTACTTGTAATCTATTTAAATTTTGTATGATCTATTCATTGGTGTGCCTGTAAAGATACCAATAACAACAACGTTGAATATAATGAGGAAAAACAAAAACATCAGGGGATTATATAACTTTGCTATTTTCTCCTCGACAAAATGCTTATCCTAACACATGTGACCAAGAAAGGGGGGTATACAACTTTTCTATGCTATGTTACATTGACTTTTCTTTTTTTCTTCTTCAATGTTTTCGGTTCTAATAATGCATTTTAACTCTTTTGAAATTTCTTCAACTTTGCGAAGCAGCTTCCCATTTCTTAACCTAACTCAATAGTCTTTTCCCTTTACCCTAATCCATGTCTGCTGTGATTCGGGTAGGCTCTTCCAACCTCAACAGAGTCTTTTGGCCCTCAAGATCCCCCTCAAGGTCCCATATAGATTTACGCACTCGCTCAATATGAATTTGTCTCTCTTTAGGATCAGTCACAGACAGATACTGCCTCATCTCATCCAAAACCTCTTTAGCAATCTTCGGTTTCCCTGACACCACATCAATACCCACATCATCATCGGTTAATACCCCAAACAGCGGTTCATCTCTACTAATCCTTGGTACTAGACGACTTGGGATCACCGCTTGACTGTGAACCCCTCCCTTAGCAACATATTGTCGGTTTAAGGGGTTCAGAGGACATCTTATTTTATCACGAGTCAGAGATGACATTGATAGCACCTCTTCCTTATCCTTTCATACTCGATACCTTTCTCCACAACCTCACCCGATGGAATCTGTAACTCTCTCCTGTTCTTCAATGGCTTTTTGATATCAAACAGAACCCTAACCCTTACGTATCCTCTGCTCAACGGTTTCAATGGATCAAAAGCGATATCCGTAACCTGTCCGATATGCCCCGAAATCTCCTTGATAGTATCCACTGTAAGGTATAGTTCACCGGAATATGATGAAGACGTACCCATATCAAAAAGGGTATATCTAATAAATTCTTGTTTTTATATAATTTAATCTTCTATACTAGTACTCCCTAGACTCAAAATGTACCATGAATTGGTTTTGGTAGGCTTTTCATTTTTACCATTATATCCTCGACCTATCACTTAAAAAATTATGGGTCGGAACGCGGATCCTAAAATATCCGACAACAGAAGGAAAAAAAAACCGCGGATCTGTTTGTACTCCAGATTAATCATTCTCGGATCCAGTATATTTTTCATTCAAGATTAGTTATTTAAGATCCCAAACAGAGTTATTCGTTATAGACAAATACTCTGATTTCATTTTCGTTTAAGGTATTTAAATGCTAACTATAAATTTTATTTACCAAAAATTCGGATAATTGCTTAATTACCGAAACAGATCATAACAAATATTCTTTTAAAAGGAAAATTTTCTGATTCAGTTAAAATATTAGAAAACGAATATTCAAGTTACCAGATTTTACTTAATTCCTTGATTTACGAGATTATAATTATTCTCTAATCTTTTACGATCAATTTTTCAAATGAATATTCATTTCCCAGTTATAACGAATCAAGCAAGTAAATATATTTTGCGTATATTTGACATATCAAATCTTAACTTCTAAGTGATAACCTAAATCTACATAATTTCACTATAAATATATTGAGAACTTCCTATTGGAATATTATACTAAAAGAATACATTTTTACTTCATTACACAAAATGATGGCTCTACCCCTTTCTTACACTCCTTTGAAAGATCTAAAACCATACAAAAATGCTTGGCGTATTCAAGTTAAAATTCTCCACAGTTGGAGAATGAATACCGCTAAACTTGGTGAATCACTCGAACTAATTCTGGCTGACGAAACAATATGTATTAATTTTTTTTTGTCAACCATTGGGCCACAACAGGCCGGCCCATTAGCCTAATCCCTACATTCGTAGGGAGCGGGACTCGATCCCTGGTGTGATGGTGCCTTGTGCATTAAGGACTTACCTTTGGCCACTGCACTAAGGTCACTTCACGAAACAATATGTATTTTAAATATCAATTTAATATTCTTTTGCTAATAGATTAATATCAATTCATTCCAAAAGTATTTTTTTGGTTTATATAGGGTGACAAAATAGGAGCTTCTGTCAGAAAAGATCATATCAAGAAGTTTGAACCTGAATTGGAGCCTGGAACTTGGAAAGTTATATCAACTTTTGGTTTGAATCTTTGTACAGGCTACTTGTGTCCTTCTCTTATAAAGTATAAGATCAATACCAGATATGATACCACAATTTTTCCTACTGATAATGTATCTGATGATCATTACCTATCACTCACATCGTTTGATAGTATACTTGCTGGAAATCTTGACAAAAATCTGCTGCTAGGTAATTTCATAATACATATATATTGTTACTACTTTAGAAGGATGAATTTATTAATAGTTGTATTATCTATATTTACAGACGTTATTGGTCAAGTAGTCAGTTCTGGAGGGATAGAAGAAATCACAAGTCGTAACAACATTACCAGGAAGAAAATTAAGTTCGAGATAAGAGACACTGAGTAGTATTATAAATCTCTAGTTATAGTTATAGATTTCAAAGCTTATACATTAGACTTTTTTTATATAATCTATGTTTGTTCAAATTCTTAATATAGGGATAAACGATTATCATGTACTCTGTGGGAAACCTACGTTGAAGCTTTAGATCGTGCTAACAATGAGACAAGTGATGGTATGGTTATGTGTTTCCTATGCTTTGTTAAACAAAACAGCTTCAAAGGTAACAATACGGATAATATTTATACATTTAATTTGTTAATACCAAAATTAATTGTAGAAAACCTTTAACTACTGTATCCTATTTATATTTGATTTCAGAAAAACGATACATTGAGAATGCTTTCAATTCTTCTATCTTGATGATCAATCCTCAGTTACCAGAGATGGAGGCTTTTCAGAACATGTAAATTCAAAGAGCGTAGAAATTATTTAAAATTTAAAATGTTTCATTATTATTTACTATTTCTATTTTTTTATTATAGTCTTCCTGCAGATCAATTGGCTTTAACAATTACCAATTCTGGTGGAAAGAGAGTTTATAACCCGTCTGGCTCCAAGAGTGGTCTTGACTTCCCTTTGCAAATGATCGTTGACGTACTTGCTGAAACAAAGGTAGTTTACATTTATTAATAGTCTAACAATATATTAACATAATCTGTTTTGGAAAATCAATGTGGTATAAGCTTAAGGATGTTATATTATTTTGATAGGTAGGAAAATGTAGAATCGCATGTATTATATCAGCAATCGATACAGATTGGGGTTGGTTCTATATTAGCTGTCGAAAGTGTAATAAGAAGGTTGATAAAGAGGACTTGACAATTAAATTGGAAGATGTCAAGAAACCAAGCAAACCAAGGTGGAGGTGTGAAACCTGTAGCGAGTGGGCCACGTTGATTGAGCCTAAGTAAGTCTTCTAATTAATTGTCATCTATTTTGAAATATGAATATTTGTTGGTTGACCTATTAGATGATTTATTCCTCTTTAGGTACAAATTACATGTCCACGTTTGGGACAATAGTGGTGAAACCAAAATTTTCCTGTTTGATAGTTGGGCATAAAAAATTGTGGGTGTTTCCGCAGTTGAAATACTAAATGGTTCATTTGAAGAGGTATATTTTTAAATTGTAGTCTATTGAAAACCAGTAATTTTAAACCAGTCTATTGTAGTCTTTTAAATCAGAGGAGACAACGTCTAGGTATATTTTTATTTGTGTTTATACCAGTAATTTTTTTGTATATCATTGATTAAATATATGATAGCTTAATTTAATTTCTCTAACCATATGAGTAAATATTGTTTTGGCTAGACTTTTGTTTGTCAGACCTGGAAAAACAGAAATTGCTACTAAGAGAGTTACAGAAACTATTGAAAAGAAATGGATGTTCATTGAAAAAATACAAGCTTATGCCACACATATCCCTTGAAGATGTAACATTGCCTAATCAGTTGATAATGGATGAACTCAACTACAACCGTGAGGATTCAGCAAAAAAACATGATGGTTGGAAAAAGATGCTAATAGAAGAACAAAAGAAGATTTATGATGAGATAATGGAAGCTGTAATCAATGACAAAGGTGGTGTCTTTTTTTAGAGGAACAGGGAAAACATTTTTGTGGAAAGTATTGTCTGCAGCAATAAGATCAAACGGTCATATTATTCTCAATTCGGCATCTAGCGGTATTGCATCTCTACTGCTAGAAGGAGGAAGAACAGCTCACTCTAGGTTTGCCCTTCCTTTATATCCAAATGAAACTTCTACTTGCAACATGTCACGGAGCTCAGAACTTGGTGTGTTGGTTAAAGAAGCAAAGTTAATCATATGGGATGAAGCTCCAATAATGAGTAAATACTGCTTTGAGACATTAGACAGAAGCTTGAAAGATATTATGAGGAGTAAAGAAAACAAATTGTTTGGAGGAAAAGTTGTCCTTTTTGGAGGTGATTTGAGACAAATTCTTCCCGTTATTGTTGGCGCAGGAAGGGAAGCGATTGTCAATGCATCATTAAACTCTTCATACTTATGGAATCAGTGCAAAGTTTTAAGATTGACAAAGAATATGAGGTTGCTTCAAGACATTGGTAAACAAGAGGCCAGCGAGANTAGGCCAGCGAGATAGAAGAGTTTTCAAAATGGATACTGGCAGTTGGAGAAGGAAAAATTAATGAGCCTAATGATGGTGTGTGTGAAATAGATATCCCACAAGAGTTACTTATTCCAGAGGTTTCCTCTCCGTTAGAGTCAATCATTGAAGCTATTTACGGAAAGAACTTTGCCACTCAAAAGGATCCTAAATTTTTCCAAGAACGAGCTATTCTTTGCCCTACGAATGAAGATGTTAATTCTATCAATGATGTCATGTTATCAAGTTTAAACAGTTAGTTCATCTTTATTCGTCCTTTATTTATTGTTAGTAATCCTTCACACTTAATTCATCGGATTCATTAATTTAGGTTTTGTTTTTTCTTATGTTTTCAGCTGAAGAAAAAATTTATCTAAGTTCTGATTCAATTGACCCTCAAGATAAACGTGCAATGAAAAATAAGGTTTACTCACCAGATTTCCTTAATACCATTAAGGTTTCGGGTATACCTTATCATAGGCTTCGTTTGAAAATAGGTTGTCCAATTATGTTAATGAGAAATATTGATCTGCATGGTGGTTTAATGAATGGTACAAGACTGCAGATCACCCAAATGGCGGACCATGTTTTGCAAGCTCGGATTTTAACTGGTACGCGAGTTGGTAAGATAGTTCTCATACCTAGGATGTTGATATCACCATCAGATGCTAGATTGCCTTTCAAAATGCATCGAAGACAGTTCCCAGTCTCAGTTGCTTTTGCAATGACTATCAATAAGAGTCAAGGGCAATCTCTTGAAAATGTTGGGATATACTTGCCTAGACCCGTTTTCTCACATGGTCAGTTATATGTAGCAATGTCAAGGGTTAAATCAAAGTCTGGATTGAAGATGTTGATAACAGATAGTGAGGGAAAACTTCAAACAAAGACAACCAATGTTGTTTTTAAAGAAGTTTTCCAAAATCTTCACTAGGAAATGGAATGGTAGTTAATCCCTCAATTCTTGGTATATTATAATTTCGTTTGACTAATATATATGCTACTAACTCTATATTTATTCTAATTTGGTCTACAGGTTAAATACAAGAAATGGTTGAATGGGTTAAGGAAGGAATATGGTACTTTCATGACTATATGAGTCATTTCTACTATTACTATTCTTTTTTTTTTCTTATTGTTTACTTTGGATATTAAACATTCATAAACACAAATTATTATTATTGCTTAGAATCTTAGAACACAAACCAATAAAACTATAGTCCAATATTTCTTTGTGCGTAATCTCTTACGAACCTACGATCCGATATTGTCGAATATATACCCTCTTACATAGCTACTATTCAATATTGATGTGTGTCTGATTTTGTAAGCAACTATATTATGCAAAGTATGAGATTATATAAAGAGATTGAATTAGTGTATAACCACAAATATTTATTTTTAAACACTATATAAACTTTGAAAATAAGTTGAAATACCTAACTCAGACAAGAAAAAGGAAATTTAAAAAACAAATTAGTAAAAAAAAATTTTAATCCCGTGCTGTAGCACGGGTTATCCCCTAGTTCCCTATATAAAACGGAAGTACACAAACTTTTGTTGTAGACTATATAATATTTATAAATTGGTTACAAAATAGGTTATACATTAAATATAGGTTGATTATAACGAAAGTTATAAATTAATTGGTCAATCTGTGGACTATATGAATACAGTTAAGAATATCCCAAAGAATCCTCTTAAAGAGAATTTTCCAATGATTTATACAATTTTCAAAATAAAATATTTAATGTTCCATGTATTGTTACAAAATATATTCTATTAGACATAAAAATATATTGTTAGGCATAAAAAGGAATAAAATCTTGGCAATTTATCACACTTAATTGTGATTATTGGTTTGAGATTTGAATAGAGTTTTAAAGATTTTAAATATTATGTAGAATTTGCCGTTATTAGATCAAAATTTTGTTAAACTCTGTTAAAGTTTAGTATTTTTAGTTTGTGATTTGTAAAAAGTCATTTAAAATCTTAACAAATTTAGGTTATTGGATTCAGATTTTTATGTCCCTTCAGGGACATCCGATAAAAAGGATTCAGACTTTTATAAAGTCATTAAAAGTTTTGTGTTATTCAATTAAAATAAAAAAATATAGGATTGTTAATGAGTTCAATTATTATGTTATTGGTTCATGATTTTAGACAGTTTCTTTACAAAATAAAGTCATGGAAAGTATCACAAAAATACAGAGATTGTTGGGAGGACTATACAAGATTTTAGAAAACTAATTAACAAAAATCTCTAGCAATCTTTAACAATCTTTCACTTATTTAATTTTAATGATTTTGTTGAACTCTTCAAAAATCTTCATAAATCAGAATCCAATACCACCCTCTTAATCATGATTTCCGAGATCTTATTGTACAGTTGAAAATAAAATCTTACCTAAGCACGACCCATAATTAAAACACTTTCACCAAACATGTTCAAAAATTAAAATAATAACAAACAACAAACATAATCATTTCTCATACATAAAATTACAAAATTAACAATATAAAATTTACAAAATAGGTATTTTTTCAAGTTATCATATTTAACATATGATTTTGTTGCATAATGTTTTATCCAAAAAAAATTTAAAAATATTCATATAAACTATATATATTCTAAAATTATAATATAAATAAAAGAAATTTCAACCTGTGCTCTGGCACGGGTCCTAATTTAGTTTTAATGTTATTTAACTAAAATTGATTTTAGAGTATGCAAAAGTGTACAACAATGTATTTTTTTGAGTAGACACTTAAGACAATTTTTGCATATTCTAAGATACTTTTAATTACATAATTTAAAAATTAATTAAAAATCAAGTGTTTAAACATCCATCAAAGATAATTATTGGAGATGGTCTTAGATCTTCTCCAACGAGGGATTCTAAATAAGAACCTCTTATTAAAATATTAGAAATTATAAAAATAAAAATAAAAATAAAAGCAGAATGAATGTTGAAGACAATTCTAAAATTAGTGATCTTAGATACCTTTTTCATGGATTTTTCCATGTGTCAGTTTCTAATTAACTTAAATATTTTAATAAATAAAATTTAAATTAAACAATTAAATTAAATGAGAAATATTATTATAGAAAATATCTCCATATCTTATTGGAGGTGCTCTTAGACCATCTCCATTGATGGTATTTAAGAATGTCTTAACATTAACACAATTAAAATTAAATCAAAATACATAATAAAATTAAGATTCCCTAATCTAAGCTTTTTTAGAAATTGTTAAGCAATCTATGTGTCAGATTGTTTTTCTCTTTTTATTCCTCTTCCTCTTTCTTTTCCATATCTTATTCATTTTGATGTTTAGCAACTATCAATGGACCATTAAATTTTCCACTATCTTAAAACATTCTTAATTCAACTTTTTCAAAAATTTATAATAAAATAACTTTTAAGCAACTTTGTTTAAATTAATTGATAGATGCTCTTAAAAGTTAAAACTTGAACAAAGTCAACAATAACAAACAGTACAGCTTGTGCCATTTTCTCCGCCATTTTCTCTGTGATTTTAAACCACTCCCGAATCAAGATCCTCTCTTCTCATGGCTTCTTCTTCACATCGCACCCAAGGACACACCGTCTTCACGAGCTTCCACGGACCAGATGTCCGCAAAACATTTCTCAGTCATTTACGGAAACAGTTTAATTCCAATGGGATCACGATGTTCGACGATAACCAAGGGATCCAGAGAGGCCAAACCCTCACCCGCGCTCTCACAAGAGCGATTAGAGTATTCGAGGATCGCGATCGTACTGCTCTCGAAGAACTATGCTGCATCGAGCTGGTGTTTGGATGAGCTGTTGGAGATTTTGCAGTGTGAAAAAAGAATTAGACCAAATAGTGATGACTGTCTTCCACGGAGTAGTTCCTTCTGATGTGCGCAAACAAACCGGAGAATTTGGGATCGCTTTCGAAAAAACTTGTGCTAGTAAAACAAAGGACAAGAGGCAAAAATGGAGCGAAGCTTCGACCTATGTCGGTAACATAGCCATAATAAACACCCCATAGCTCAGCTTCAGCTCCAGTCTGGACACCTTCTTCTCCCACGCAATGCAAAGACCATAATAAACACCCCATAGCTCAGCCAAAGGAGCCGAACATTTAGACATAAAACTTTATATTATTAGGAACAGAGGAATATTATCTTCAATGGGAACACACGTAAACATTTCCTTTTTGGCTTTCTCTTTCTTGTCAGGGACAATGAAGCGAACATGATCGATCAGATTGCAAGTGAGGTTTTTTCACGCATACTAAACCATACACCGTGTAGTGACTTTGATGGAATGGTTGGACTTAAAACTCATTTGAGGGAGATTGAGTCGTTGCTAGATTTTGATCATGATGAAGCGAAGATTGTTGGAATCTCTGGTCCCGCAGGAATTGGTAAAAGTACCATTGCTAAAGCTTTATATAGTCGACTTGTTGGAATCAAGTCTTTGATTAATCCACAAAATTGGTGAAACAGAATCAAGAGCATGAAGAGAAGAAGATGGAGAAGAGTTCGTTGGTTAGAACGAAGAAGAAGGTGAAGAAGCGTTGAAGAAGAAGACAAAGAAAATTGGTATTGGGCCTTTTGTGTTATGTAAGTCCATAAACTTGTTTAATGGGTTTGTATTCTGCTTTCATAAAACTATAGGGTAAAAACCTAAGTAAGTCTCATATATAAGTGTAATGGTGTATAATGAAATGGATAAGAGAGTTTAAGGAAAGAAGAGGCTAAACCTAAAAGTCGAACATGGTATCAGAGCTTCTGGTTCTTGGTGATCTTCAAGCTTGAAATTCCTGCGCAAAAGAAACATGGACACAAGTATGAATCAGGTGATTAAAGAGAGAGAGTATTGTAGTATATGCAAGAAGCATAACCACAGTGAAGAAAAATGTTATCTCAAATGTCGATATGAAACCCAGTTTTCATTCAAGCAATTCAGGCCGAGAAGAGGCTGTTTTGGCTGCGGGAAACACGGGCATTTTGAAAAAGACTGTCGAAGCAAAAAGCATCAAGATAGAAAACCACAAAATTACCGGGAAGAAGAAACAGGGCTGTTTAGTGCAGCATATGTTGTAGAGCAAACAAGCAGCGATGAAGTGTGGCTGATTGAAAGTGGAGCAACTAATCACATGACTCGTGAAGAAAAGCTCTTCACCACCATAGATAGGTCAGTTCGAGTTCCCATTAGAATTGGAAATGGCGCTAGATTAATGACTGCAGGAAAAGGAAACATTGAAGTGGTAACTAAGAAGGGAACAAGAGTTATTAAGGATGTGTTTTTGGTTCCAGAGATAGACAAAAACTTGTTGAGTGTGCCCCAGATGACTAGAAATGGTTATCAAGTGTTGTTTGTTGGGAACAAATGCATTATTCACAACCAAAAAGGGGATAAGATTGCTGAAGTAGAAATGGCAAGGAATGCTTACTTATTGAGGATGCAAATTGCAGAGGAGAGTGTGCAAATGGCCAAAGAAGAGAGTATGTCTGAGCTGTGGCACAAAAGATTGGGTCATTCAGGACTACACAACCTGCAAAATCTCCAAACAAATCAAATGGTTAAAGGATTGCCATGTTTCAAAGTGATCAAGGATGTATGTGAGGCATGTGTAAAAGGAAAACAGTGCAGAGAGGAATTCCCTAAGATATCAGAGACCAAGAGTGAAGGAATTCTAGAACTAATCCATACAGATGTATGCGGACCAATGCAGACACCATCATGTAATGGAAGTGTATACATACTTACTTTTACTGATGATTACTCACACATGCTATGGGTGTATTTCCTGAAGTCAAAGTCAGAGACATTTGCCGCTTTCAAGAAGTTCAAGAATCTGGTTGAAACACAAACGAACAAGAAGATAAAGAAAATCAGGTCAGATAGAGGAGGAGAGTTCAAGTCAGAAAACTTTACAAAATTCCTAGAAGAAAATGGAATTGAAAGGCAATTTACAGTAGCTTACTCACCTCAACAAAATGGGGTTGCTGAGCGTAGAAACAGAACGTTGATGAACATGGCAAGAAGCATGTTAAAAGACAAGGAAATGCCAAATGAATTTTGGGCTGAAGCAATATTTACAGCAGCTTACCTTCAAAACAGACTACCCACTAAGGCTTTGAATCAGAAAACCCCACTTGAAACTTGGAGTGGCCATAGACCTTCTGTCAACCACCTTAGAGTATTTGGATGCATATGTCATGTGTGGATCCCTGCAGTAAAGAGAAAAAAGTTAGATGATAGATCGGAGAAAGCTGTGTTCATGGGATACAGTAGTGTAAGTAAAGGGTATAGAGTGTATGTCCTGAGTACAAGGAGGATAGAAATATCAAGGGATGTTGTTTTTGAAGAAAACAAAAGTTGGAACTGGAAAACTCAAGAAGAAGTTAAGGAACAACCTGAGGTGTCTCCGAGTGCTGAAAACCCACCTCTTAAGACATATGTTGGTGTACAAAGGAGAAATGATACAAGTCCAGCAAACAAATCAACTACAAGTGATGTGAGACACGAAATTAGTCCCATACCCTTTCAACTGAGTGGAGAAGTGTCAGAAATTGGTAGCTCATCGGGACAAGTTCATAGAGTCAAAAAGCTAAGTGATATTTATCATGAAGAAGAAGAACAAGACAATGAAGCTAACCAAGTTGAGGAGGCATGCTACATATCCTGGCAGGAGCCTAGTTTTTTCGAAGAAGTTGTCAATGATGTAAACTGGAGAGATGCAATGGGTGAGGAAATTTGCAGCATCAATAAAAATGATACTTGGGATTTGGTGGAGAGACCTACAGATAAGAAAATAATCTCTGTCAAATGGATATACAAGATAAAGACAGATGAGGTTGGTAAAATCCAAAAGTTGAAAGCAAGATTAGTGGCTAGGGGATTTACTCAAACCTATGGAGAAGACTATGGAGAAACGTTTGCCCCTGTATCGAGACACGATACAATTAGAGCCCTAATAGCACTTGCTGCACAAAGAAAGTGGAATTTACATCAGATGGATGTTAAATCAGCTTTCTTAAATGGAGAAATCACCGAAGAAGTGTATGTAGAGCAACCACCTGGCTTTGAGATAGAGGGAGCAGAGAATATGGTTTACAAATTGAAGAAGGCTTTGTATGGTCTAAAGCAGGCCCCAAGGGCTTGGTACAGCAAGATTGACTCATACTTCATGTCACAAGGATGCAAGAGAAGCGACTGTGATGCATCAATGTACACACTAGAATGTGAAGGTGAAATCATGATAATAAGTCTATACGTAGATGACCTTATTATCACAGGTAGCAATGATGATATGATCAATCAATTCAAGGAGAAGCTGAAAAATACCTTTGAGATGACTAATTTGGGAAAGCTCAAATACTTCCTTGGATTTGAGATCACCTACACAGATGGAGGAATATTTCTAAGTCAAAAGAAATATGCACAACAACTGTTGGAAAAATTTGGGATGAAGCATTGCAAGAGTGTAGGGACACCACTAGTACCAAATCAAAAGGATCAAGAAGAAGGAGCAGAACTTACCAACCCAAAACTCTATCGAAGCATGATCGGAGGATTGTTGTATCTTGCTGCAACTAGACCAGACCTTGCATTTGCTGCCTCTTATCTGTCCAGGAGTCTATCACAACCAAGAGAGAAAACCTTGCAAGAGGCAAAGAGAGTGTTAAGGTACATACAAGGAACAATAGACTACGGATTAAACTTTCAGGAGACAAACCAAATAGAGTTAGTTGGCTACTCAGATTCAGATTGGGCTGGCTGCAAAGAAGATATGCGAAGTACCACAGGAATGTGTTTCACACTTGGGAGTGCAATGTTCACATGGCAAACTCAAAAACAAGATACAATTGCCCAATCCACAGCAGAGGCGGAGTATATGGCGCTGAGTGCAGCCACAAACCATGCAGTCTGGTTGAAACGTTTAATGGGGGAATTAAAAGTCAATGCTATAGAGAGTGTCCCAATCTATTGCGACAATACATCGGCGATAGCAATTGGAAAAAATCCTGTTCAACACAAGAGAACAAAACACATTCAAATTCGTTATCATGTTGTTCGAGAAGCAGAAAGAGATGGAGTAATCAGTCTACGGTATTGCAATGGGGAAGAACAAACTGCAGACATTCTTACCAAACCACTTGGGAAAAAGCGATTTGAAGATCTTCGACTCAAACTTGGAGTAATGCAAAACCCAGCTGGAAGAAGAACGATTCAAAGAGGTATCACACAAGCTCCACCAGTGGAAGCAAACATGCACAACCGAGAGAAGATTCAGGTAAATGAAATCAAAGAGAAACAAGAGATCAACGGAAATCAATTAAGGAATAAGGTGATGAGGGAGAAAGAAAACGTACCAGTAAGCTATGCAGACATCGTGAAGAGATGTTGTCCAATGGAGAAAGGAATCAAACCGAAAACTCAAGGGAATATGGAGGTCAAAACCCTAACATCAAATTTGGGGATTAATCGAAAGAATTGAGAGGGAGTGTTGGAATCAAGTCTTTGATTAATCCACAAAATTGGTGAAACAGAATCAAGAGCATGAAGAGAAGAAGATGGAGAAGAGTTCGTTGGTTAGAACGAAGAAGAAGGTGAAGAAGCGTTGAAGAAGAAGACAAAGAAAATTGGTATTGGGCCTTTTGTGTTATGTAAGTCCATAAACTTGTTTAATGGGTTTGTATTCTGCTTTCATAAAACTATAGGGTAAAAACCTAAGTAAGTCTCATATATAAGTGTAATGGTGTATAATGAAATGGATAAGAGAGTTTAAGGAAAGAAGAGGCTAAACCTAAAAGTCGAACACGACTCTCTAACAGGTTTCAATATACTTGTTTCATGGACAACCTTAAGGGAAACTATAGTGCACTCGATGACTATTCTTTGAAGCTGCACTTACAGGAGCAGCTTCTTTCTAAGGCTCTGAACCAAAACGATATAAGGATTAGCCATTTGAGTGTGATAAAAGAACGGCTACGCCACCAGAAGGTTCTTATCATTCTTGATGATGTGGAGAGTTCATTTCAACTAGAGGCTCTGGCTGATATTACGTGGTTTGGTCCTAATATGTATAAGGTTGTAATGCAGAGCTCCTTATACATATTGATCACGACAACAATGGAACTAGAGTTGTAATGCAGCGTTTTCTACAAGTAATGGCTAGAGTTGGGAACGCAAGATTCTAGTAGATGCCCATGAGATTTGTTCTGTTCTAGAAAATGCAGAAGTAAGTAAGTTTTCTATTTGATGGGTTTCGCATTGCCATGTTTATTCAATGTCGTTAAAGCAGACCTTCTCTAGCCACTAACAAGTTATATGTTGATATATATTTGTTAGGGCACTCGATCAATTGTAGGTATATCATTTAACGTAGCCGAGATCGAGGAATTAATAATAAGCGCGAGTGCTTTTAAAAGAATGCACGAACTTGTCTTCTTGAAAGTCTACCCGAGAAAGACAATTGCACATTCCAGAGGAGATGGAATTTCCACCAGGCCTACGATTACTAGATTGGTATGCATACCCAAGAAAGACTCTTCCGCTAAGATTTTGCCCGGAAAATCTCATCCAACTCACTTTGGTACATAGTAAACTCGAGAAGCTATGGGAAGGAACTCAGGTTAGTAATTTATGTGTTGTACTGTTGATGGGAAAGTAGACAACTGTTTGATAGCAGCAATAATCAATCAGATAGCATCATAGCAAAGAATGAAATAATATGTAGAGATATATTCACTTTCTCATTATGTGTTGTTTTTTACATTCAGGCTCTTGCAAATCTCAAGATTATGAATCTCTCAAGGTCATCTCGTTTGAAGGAACTCCCAGATCTTTCAAACGCAACAAATCTGGAGAGATTGGATCTGTCTTTTTGCACTGCTTTGGTAGAGCTTCCGTCCTCAATTGCGAACCTTGCTAAACTAGATTACTTAGTGTTGAATTCCTGCACAAGTCTGCAAGTCATTCCAACTCTCATCAACTTGGCATCTCATGAATCTCCATGATCATCAGCATAACGGGTTGCTCACGATTGAGGAGTTTTCCTGATTTTCCGACCAACATCACAAAGTTAGTTATAACATGCACAGCAGTAGAAGAAATGCCTGCATCAATTAGGCATTATTCTTGTTTGGAGTATGTTGATATAAGTAGCAGTAGAAATCTCAAGAGCTTCACACATCTCCCCGCAAGTGTAACACATATAAAGCTAAGTAATAGCGGTATTGAGATGATTACAGATTGCATTAAAGGTCTTCATAATCTACAAGTCCTTGATTTATCAGGCTGCAAAAGACTCATGTCACTGCCAAAGCTCCCCGGTTCACTCAAACGTCTAGTGGCAATTGATTGTGATGCACTGGAGAGAGTACCTAGCCATTTAAAATTTCCAGATGCAGAGCTTGATTTCACCAACTGCAAGAATCATTTGTTCTCGGGTGGGCACTCTTACCGGGAAGAGAAGTACCTGCGGAGTTTGATCATCGAGCCAGAAGAAATTCTTTGACATTAATTCCTTCATTCTGCTTTCAACAGATTTAAGGTTTGCGTTGTGATTTCGCCTAATCATCACCAAGCAACAGAATTTATAGCTTCAGAACTATTGTATCGTTGCACAGTCATCGACAGCTCAGTGAACTCCGCTGAGATGACGTTCAACTTATCCCATGTCTCAAGATTTCAAAAGACACATCTGTTTATATTTCACTCCAGCTTGTCATTTATCGATCCCACTGAAGTGAGCAGAGACATAATGGTCCAGTTCAAAACCAGAGACAATGTTTTCAACGTTATTGAATGTGGTATCCAAATCTTGACAGAGGAATCCGACGATAGCAACAGTGGGAGCTCTAGGGACGAAGATGAAGGTAAATCGAGCGAAATGTTTTACATGGGCTATAAAAAAAACTAAATTAAAAAAATCCAGTGTACACGGGTCCTAATATAGTTTTGTGACAATATTAGGATTAACTACATGGTGTGTCATTAGAAACCTTTTTTTTATATAGAGAAATTATCGTGGTTGCAAAAAAAAAAAAAAAAAAAAAAAAAAA
>NC_025689.1:22591456-22629579 GCF_000633955.1 Camelina sativa
AAAAAAAAAAAAAAAAAAAAAAAAAAATCTCTTGAATAGCAATAAAACAAGTGACACACCATGGATAGCAATTATAACACACACTCCACAAATTTTCAAAAATGTTTTAAATTAATTTTTAAAACTTTTTTTAGGTTTGAGTTTTCTATTTTACATTTAGGGTAAGTTTTTGAAGGGGTAAAGTTTAGTATCTAGAGTTTAAAAATTAATTTAAAAGATTAATTTCAAACATGAAGCTATTTTAGAAATTTTAATGATAGTGTGCTAAATTTGGAAACAAAACATATTTTGTGTTATTTCTATCATCACATTTACTAATAACTTAGAGGAGTTTGAAAAGTAAAGTTTCAAACACAATCACAATGTACCACATATATTTCTAAAAACTTAATTTTTTTATTTATTTAAATTATTCATTTTGTTTTGGAAATTTCTGTTTTTAAAATATTTTTAATTTTAATCTAATTTATGATTAAATCCTATTAGATTCATTGTCACAAAACTATATTAGGACCCGTGTACACTGGAGTTTTTTAATTTAGTTTTTTTATAGGCCATGTAAAAGAAACTTGTCCATTATAGTAAGATTATATCAAATATTTCTAATAATGATGAAAAGACCCTAAACAAACAAACAAAAAAACATCTATCAAGTAAATAAGTTTGTTATTCATATTCAAGTCTTTTAAGACTTTCTTCTCTCATTTTCAAGTCTTTGTTTTTGCGCACTTCCGGAAACACATTGTGGGGAATCTTTGACTTTTTTTTTTCGTTTTCTCTTACATATATGTTTGTTTAATGAATTCACTCGTTTTCCCCTTTCGTTTACTCTGCACCGGTTTGCCATTTTCTACTCCATAACACATCTATCTAAATCTGTGATTTCAAGCACTCGAATCCTCTCCTATGGCTATTTCTTGTTTTTCTTCTTCTCCTCGCACTTGGAGTTACAATGTCTTCACGAGCTTCCATGGACCAGACGTCCGTAAAACTTTTCTCAGCCATTTACGGAACCAGTTTGACCACAATGGTATCACGATGTTCGATGACAATGGGATCGAAAGAAGTCAGAACATCCCCTCTGCTCTCACACAAGCAATTCGAGAATCGAGGATCTCGATCGTAGTGCTCTCGAAGAAATATGCTTCTTCGAGGTGGTGCTTGGATGAGCTATTGGAGATTTTGAAGTGCAAAGAAGAGGTAGGTCGAATAGTGATGACTGTCTTCTATGGAGTTGATCCATCTGATGTGCGGAAACAAACCGGAGATTTTGGGATCGCTTTCGAGAAAACTTGTGCTCGAAAAACGAAGGAGCATGGAAAAAAATGGAGCGAAGCTTTGACCTATGTGGGCAACATAGCCGGAGAACACAACTGGTTCGTGCTATTTTTCTTATGATGAATATAATGGTGATTTATGATTTTCTGAGGGATGATATGGGTTGTGAAAAATTGAGTTTGATCATCGTTATTTTTTTTTTTTATTATTATTATTATTTTTTTTAATTTTCAAGGCGTAAATAATTTGGTGTTTTGCCTAGCTAGGCTTGATTTTTGTTTATTTTTTTTTGAGAACTTAGATGGATTGATTTGTAAATTGTTTCTACTAAGAAATATTTAAATTAGAGAAGATTAGTCGTGGTTCATCCGTTCATGTTTAATACTTTTTGATGATCTCATTATTCACTGTTTGTGTTTTATTGATGACACAAATGAATAAGCTGATGGCAGTTGGATTTTGTCAAAAAGTTAACAAAATGAGTTCATATATTAGCACAAAGTCAATGAGTACTTAATGAGTTACATATTACTAGTTGTAGTTGGGTTTTGCCGTATAGGTGGTGACTATATAAATGTCCAAAAGACAGGTTAAGGGTCAACAAAGACTTATTTATGCTGTCTGAACTTGGGCGAGTTCTATTCTTTACGCTAATATTAGTACATCCGACGATTATTTTATATCTTTTTTTCTGTCCAATGAGCAATGGTTAGTCCCAATTGACATATGGTTTGAAATGAAATATCATTGTTTGACCATTTCCTCACTTAAGGTTCTCAAAGACAGCACTGATCCATAAGAGAAACATATATACAAAATTAGAGATGAACAAGTTCTCGCTATATTTGTTGTGGTTATATCCCTATTATGTTTCGTGGTATTTAATCATAATGATATGATCGTTATCGCTTCCACTTTGGAGAGTTTATAATTGTTTGTTTTGGCCAAATCAGTTTCGGAGTGTAGTATTTAATTGTTTATTTTTGTCAAATATCTTTTGGAATATTCTTCATTGAATTTTCTCTTTTTGTTTTTGTTTTTTTAGGGATAACGAAGCTAAAATGATTGCGAAGATTGCAAGAGATGTTTCAGATAAACTGCACTTCACACCGTCTAGGGATTTTGATGGAATGGTTGGACTAGATGGTCATCTGACGAAAATGGAGTCTTTGCTAAATTTTAGTTATGTTGGAGTTAGGATTGTTGGAATATCTGGTCCTGCAGGCATTGGTAAGAGTACAATTGCCAGAGCTTTACACAATCGATTCTCTAACAGGTTTCAACTTACTTGTTTTATGGACAACTTTAAGGAAAACTGTAAGATTGGAGTTGATGACATTGGTTTGAAGTTGCACTTACAAGAACAGCTTCTTTCTAAGGTTTTGAACCTAAATGGTATTAAGATATGCCATTTAAGTGTGATACAAGAAAGGCTACACGACAAGAGGATTCTTATCATTCTTGATGATGTGGGCAGTCTAGTGCAACTAGAAGCTTTGGCTAATATCGATTGGTTTGGTCCTGGAAGTAGGGTCATCGTTACCACTGAAAACAAAGAGATTTTGCAACAACATGGTATCAATGATATATACCAAGTGGGTTTTCCATCAAAAAGCGAAGCTCTATGCATCTTTTGTCTGTCTACTTTTACGCAAACGTCTCCATCGGATGAATTTATGCAGCTTACCAATGAAGTTGTTAAAATTTGTGGTAATCTTCCATTGGGTCTACATGTTTTGGGGTCTTCATTACGGGGAAAGAGTAAGGCTGATTGGGTAGATGAACTACCAAGGTTGAAAAACTGTCTTGATGGAAGAATTGAGAGTGTATTAAAACTGGGCTATGAGAGTTTACATGAGAAAGACCAAGTTCTATTTCTCCTCATTGCAGTCTTTTTGAATTACGCACATGTTGATCATGTGATAACCATGCTTGCAAAAACTGACTTGGATGTTAGTCTTGGGTTGAAAATCCTAGCAAAAAGATATCTCATACAACGCAAAAGTAATATAGTGGTAATGCACCATTTGCTACAAGTAATGGCTAGGCAAGTCATTTCCAAACAAGAACGTTCCAAACGTCATATTTTAGTCAATGCCAATGACATATCTTATGTTCTAGAAATGGCAAAAGTAAGTATTTTATTTCCAAAACTTTTTTTTTTTTTTTGTATTTAAACTCTTTGTTGTTATGCAAAATCCATGGTAATTAATA
The DNA here is from genome assembly GCF_000633955.1 of Camelina sativa. Lineage (NCBI taxonomy): Eukaryota > Viridiplantae > Streptophyta > Magnoliopsida > Brassicales > Brassicaceae > Camelina > Camelina sativa. Next base: position 22,594,949 of record NC_025689.1, read on the forward strand.
ATCTCTGTTTTTTTTTTTATATTTATTAGGGCAATGGATCAATTTTAGGTGTATCATTTGATGTATCTAAGATCAGTGAATTAAGGATACGTGCGACAGCTTTTGAAAAAATGTGCAATCTTGCATTCCTGAAAGTGTACAATGGGATGCATAATGAAAAAATACAACTGCACATTCCAAAGGAGATGAAGCTTCCACGTTGCTTAAGGTTACTACATTGGGAGGCATACCCGAGAAAGAGTCTTCCTCATAAACTTTGTCTAGAGAATCTTGTCGAACTCAATATGGCATATAGCGAGCTCGAAAAGCTATGGGAAGGAACTCAGAGCATGTTTATCGGTGGATTTGAGTAAGGGGAGTTCATAAATTTTTTATGAATTAATTGTGTACTGTTTGGAATATAAGAATTCATGATCTCTTAGATAAAATTTTCTCATTTATTGGTAGGTTCTTATTTTGGATCTTTTACTTTTAAAAATATTGTTTATAGAAGACAGTTACATAAAATTTTTAACAACCAACACTGTCTAAACATATAAATGTGAGCTTTGAATTCAGATTGAAACCAGAGAATATATGACATTTTTTATCCTGAGTTTTCATACAAAATAGCGAAAAAATAAGAAAAATAACACTACTTAATTTCAAATCAAATTTTCAAGAGTTTTATGAATCAAACCAAACAAAAAAAGCAAGAAGCAAGAGCTCGCAACTCTCATTCGATAATGGACTGAATCACTCCAGCACCAACAGTCTTACCTCCTTCTCTAATAGCAAACCTCATCCCTTGTTAACAAGCAACATGCACAATAAGCTCAACAACAATCTTAACCCTATCACCAGGCATAACCATCTTCGACTCCTCATCCTTATCATTCATAATCTTTATCACTTTACCAGTAACATCAGTCGTCCTCATGTAAAACTGAGGTCTATACCCCGCGAAAAACGGCGAATGTCTTCCTCCTTCTTCCTTCTTCAAAACATACACAATCGCTTCAAACTTAGTATGCGGAGTAATCGACCCCAGCTTAGCCAAAACCATACCTCTTTGTATATCAGCCTTTTGTATACCTCTAAGCAACAAACCTACATTATCACCAGCCATTGCTTCATCAATAATTTTCTGAAACATTTCGACCCCCGTAACCGTATAGTTCCTAGTCTCTCTCAACCCCACCAAATCAACAGAATCCATCAGTTCATAAATCTTATCTACCCATTTGTTCTCACCTCTCTTAACATTAGGATTCTCAGTAAGAATCTCAACACATCTCCCCATGAGTATATCGCGTATAAGCCTGAGTAATAGTGGTATTGAGAGGATTACAAGTTGCATCAAAGGTCTTCATAATCTACTGTTCCTTGTTTTAACAGGCTGCAAAGGACTTGAGGCATTGCCAGAGCTCCCTAGCTCGCTCGAGTTGCTAAGCGCAGAAGATTGTGAATCACTGGAGAGAGTGCTTAGATTCACTAATTGCATCAAACTGGGTGGACAAGCACGACAAGCGATTATCAAAGGATCGTTTGTTTACAGATGGGTTCTTTTACCCGGAGGAGAAGTACCTGCAGATTTTGATCACCGAGTCAGAGGAAATTCCATAACAATTCATGATCCTGCTTTCAACAGAATAAAGGTTTGCGTCGTGATTTCACCTAACCATCAATTCGTAAAATTTATGGAATTAGAGCTATTGTGTCATTTCAAAGTCATCGGGAACTCAGTGAACTCCACTGACATGAAATTCTACCTTTCCAAAGTCTTTGAGTACCGAACGAAACATCTATTGATATTTCAGTCTAGCTTGACATCTATAGACCCATCCGAAGTGAGCAGAAAGATAGTGCTCGAATTCAGAAGCGCAAACCAAGTTTTGGACATTATTGAATGTGGTGTCAAGATCTTGACGGACGTGGACGTAATCGATGGAAGCAAAAATGAATCCGATGAAGCCTTAGACAAGGGAGAAGAAGAAGACAATGATAGTGTCGTTAACAGGATATTTGAATCTGAATCATGTGAAGCGTCCGCTAAAGAAGACAATGACAGTGTAGCTAACGGGAGATCGGATTCTGTATTCGGTGAAACATCTGACAAAGAAGATGATGACGAGAGTTACAAATATGAATCTGGAGAAGCGTCTCAAGAAAAAGATAAGGGTATCGGTGATCATGGTAACAACAAATCTGTATCAAGGAAGCGTCTGAGGATAACCTCTACACCCATAGCTCATGCTACTCCTCCACCGACTTATGGGTTTCATATGCGGATAGATGAAGAAGAACCGAGTAATGGGTTCCATATGCGGATAGATGAAGAAGACGCGCTACAAGAAAATCTGTCTTTAGCCAGAAATAATTTTGCAACTACAGTCTATATTTTGTGGTTATTCAGTCCATAGCAAGGGAAAGTCATAAGATATTTTTGTGGCTATAGGGTTGTAGCTATTTGTGTTTCGTGGCTATACGTGGACAGCTAACCACAAATTTACCACAAACAATTTTGTGGCAAATCAGCTACAAAATCGCCACGTTAATATTTGTGTCTCTCATAGCTACAATTAACCACTACAGGCATTGTTACTATTGGCCACGATTAGCCACAAATGATTTCATAGATAGTAGCCACAAATTGTGTCGACATGAGTCGTGTATCATTTAGCCACAATTTAGTTACTATGTGTCCCTAGTTAATATACACAGATAGACACAAAGTATTCGTGGCTAATATCTATAAACAGCCACAAAGTATTTGTGACTAAGTGCCACACATAGACACTAATTATTTGTGTCGTGGCCACATATACAAAAAGCCCGTTACTTGTTGACATAGAGCCACAACTAAACAGAGGCAAAAAAAAAAAAAAAGAATTATTACAAAAATATATTTGCATAATTAAATTAATTATTTCAAAATAAAACCATAATCATAATTATATATATTCATAACCTTAAAAGTTAGAGCCGCCAAAATACATCCGATGATAATCATAATTATACATTCAAAAAACAAAGTTCCTAGTTTCAAAAGACACAGCCAAAATACATCCGATGATAGATTCATAATACATAGTTTCAAGTTTCTTCAAAGTATGGGAAACGGTTTGCAACAGGCGCGCAGGCCCAATTTAATAAACAAATTAACTTGTTCATAATACATAGTTTCAAGTTTCTTCAAAGTGGAGGAGGAACTTGTTCATGCTACTCTCGAATTTGGGACATCAAATTTTGAATTGGTTCATGTGGAATCTATATATACATTTTTTGAGACATTTATAAAATAAATCCTCAAGTTAGTACTTATTTACAGACATGCTATTGACATTAAATAACCAATTTAATAAACAAATTAACTTTACTTTATATTTGATTTTTTTATAGAAATTAAGTGTTTTAAAAGGTAACAAACATAATTGTAAATGTATACTGATTCTATTTCCTTATTTTATAAGGAGGTGAGTGAAGAGGTATTGTTGTTCTTTAAAAATTTGAAAAATTGATTTGAGAAAAAGTGACTTTTAGCCTCACATACTATATTTTATTTTCACGGTTTTCGTATGATGAGTTTTTGCGAATTAAAAATCTTTGAACATGTTGCGTGATCTGCTTAGCATGACGAGTTTGGACTATAGAACCAACACTAAAATTATTAGTTTATTTCATATACTATAGATTTGTAGTCATAGTTTGAAAAACTAACTTATAAATTATTTAGTATATGAACTACAAAATATTACACATACTACAACAAATTCTTAATATTCAAAAAATAAAAAAAAAAGTGTATACACATAAAAATATACACTAACATACCATATAGACATATACCTCTGTTTAATTATAGAAAACAAAACTAAGTGTTTAAAATTTTATATTCTATCTAATAACAAATTTAATGTAATTATGTTCTAAACTGTATAAAACGTAAGAAGAAGAAAAAATATTCTAAACAAAATTATAAATTAATTAGATAAAATTTAATTAATTGAGAATTTAAAAACTAAATACATTAAAATTATTATTTAAATTAGATTAATTGATAATTTAGTCACGCAGTGTACCGCGGGTGAAAACCTAGTATCTATATATAATAGCAAACCCACATTTTTGTGTCAACTTTTAATCCAACGGATGAGATTAGTTACAGTTTTAATCCAATGGTTTAAAATTATTAATCGTGTCTTTTCGTCGCACCCCCATCTTTCAAAAGTCACACCTCTTAGTCTTTGCATCTCTTTGTTGTACCTCCTGGTTTCAAAAATCACATCCATTAATTTTTACACCTTTTAAATCACACCTTTTAGTCTTTGCATCTCTTTGTTATACCTCCTGGTTTCAAAAATCACATCCATTAAATTTTACACCTTTTAAATCACACATCCTTAGTCTTTGCATCTCTTTGTTGTACCTCCTAGTTTCAAAAATCACATCCATTAATTTTTACACCTTTTAATTTCACACATCTATATGTTACACCTCTTTGTTGTACCTCCATATTTCACATCTATTAATTTTTACACCTTTACATTTCACACCTCTATGTCTTACACCTCTTTTCTTGACTACATAAACAAGTTTCGAAAAAAAAAATTCTGAGTACTAAAGAATTGTATTATTGAAGTATTTTTTTAACTTTCAAGCATCAATCTCTAATTCAAGGTAATTTAATATTTTTGCTGCGAATGACATGTAGTGTTTCTCGGTTAGATTATTATTACTGTTAGTCGACACTATTAAGTTCATACATTAATCTTAGTTTTGTTAACTTTTAGTCTCTTCAAAATTTTTAGCCTATCCGGTTTTTATGTTTTTGCATGGCTAATGTTATTAAGTACGTGTGCCATATTTTTTGCATGGCTAATGTTTTTGATTCTCAATGTGCAGAATTTATTTTTTGACTTTTTGGAAAAACCAATACCAAGATACGAGAGGCATGATAATATGCAGTGATGCTGGAGCTACGGATAAACCAATTTTTTTTAACAAACATGGTATAATTATAATTTTATATATGTTCTTATTTTAACCTATTTTTTCTAACAAACATGGTATAAATGTTAATTTTTTTTTCCATTAGATGTTCATGATCCAGGTTAGTTTGCATTTTTTGTAAATAAAGTTTTTAAAAATTGTAGTTGAATTATAATTTCTTATACTTTCTGGGTATCAAACATTTTGATAATATATTGAAATATTACAAATGAGCATGGAAATAGAGAGCTTGTGACAACACAAAATCAAATTCTATAAAGCGTAAGCACGACCAAATGACAAGTCAAGTTAGAAAGAAAAGATCTACTAAAGGTAACTTATTTAGTCTTTGATGACTTTCTAATCTGTATATACAACTTTTTAAAAACATAATGTATAACAGTCACTTTTAGAGTGATCTGGAATCTGCCAAAAAAAAGAAAATGCAAGAAATTTATAAAATTAGTGTTTAGCCTAAAGAAGAGAACATCAAAAGGTGAGATATTATTATCACCTGTTTCACCACATCGACTTTGTTTTCGCTGTCGTTTATTGAAGAACATGATGGTACCGATTCATAGACATAAGTGGGAAATCAAATAGAGGGGGATGCAGCCTGGATGGAGAGCAGTCGACACGGTGGAATGGGATGGATTGGGAGAGACCAACATAAAATCCTATGTTCTATATTTTATTAATTTTCTGACTTTTTTAGTTTAATTGAATTACTTTGATTGAATAGCTGATGAGTGTACAAGTTTTTGTCTATATGCATTCTTAGTCTGTTACGTCTTGGATTTTTTTTCTTTTCCAAAGAGGAATATGTGATTTGAAGCAAATATTACAAATCCATGTATCAAATGTGTTAGTAGGAAATAAGGCAATCAAGATTAACCCATTAAAAGGGAGGAAAGAAGGGGGTCTTTTGAGGGAAAACGTGAGACCAATATGCATGTAACTGTGGAAAGCATTATAGCCAAATATATATCTCTAAAAGTTGTAGCTGAAGAATGTGAGTTATACTCTATACTAACTAATTAGGTTTGATTGGTCCGTCATATAAAACTCGGTTTTGTACATATTTAAAAGTGAGAGAAAAAAACATCCACATGCATAAGTGAAATTTTATATATAGTTAAAAGTAATGTTCATAGTAAATCATTTGTATACAAACTCCACTTGCTTACAGCATCGGAATATTGATTGTGATTTGTGAATCAGTAATCTATGGAAAGAGAAATCGCGTATCAAAGTGAAGGGGAAACGAAACTCAATCCAGCCATCTACTCTGATCTCAATCTTCGACCTTCCTTCGACAAGTGGCATTTAGTATTTTCTCGATATAGTAAATAAACCAAGAGAGAAGCAGCCTCATATGTATTTTGATTGATAATGATCAAAAACAATAATAGCGAATTAAGAAAGGATACCAATATACAGCACCATATGGTCGGAGACAAACATAAGTAAAATTTTATATATGGTTAAAAGTAATGTTCATTGTAAATCAAACTCTAAAAAAGGCTCACTTTTGTGTGTGACAACATAAAATATAATAACATTGAAACGAATCTTTGACTTTTTAATCAGCAGAAAGCAATAGCAAGAAGTGAAAATGATCAAATTGATTGAGAAAAGAAAGAATTTAAGATAAATTACAAGTGTTAAATTTCAATTTAGGATTTCACCTCCCCGTGTGGCAACGCACGGGTCGCTTTCCTAGTACTTATAATATCAGAGATTGTATTTGGTTTAATTTTGCATATTGTGGAGTTATTAAATGAGGAAATGATCAATCAGCTCATATCACGAATCTAACCATCATTCACACGTGCACATAAAGTCAAATCATAAAAAAAAAAAAATGACAATCCTAATAAAAACTACTACAACATCACTAATTTTCAATATATTCTACACTAATTAAGGCTCAATTAGCAGGATCTTCCCGTATTAAATTCTCCCAAAAAACATGAGAGGGATTGAGAGCGAGAGAAATAGTTTTGGGGAAAATTTACTATTCATTTGTTAGATTGAAATAAGCTAACAAATGTTCCTTCAATACAAAATGCACACTATAATCAAACTTAACCGTAATCAAATAGCGAATAATTAAGCTTGATGTCCAAAAAAATATAAAAAACGAATAATCAAACTTAACCAAGTCTAATAACTGCACTATACAAAAAGAGAATCTTGAACTTTGTAGAGAGTATTGGTCCTGTTCTTTTTAGTTTTCGGTCCCACACACTTCGGTGACTACAAATTGCAAAGGAAAACAATGTAGTTGTCCCCGCAATCCTTGAGCTGTCTCTCCACGTTCTTGGGTAACAAGCAACTTATGGAATGTTTCTATATATAAAACTGTAGAGAATGTATCACAATAGTATTAAGGGTTTTAGTAATCCCTAGCTAACTTCCTTTTATCTCACTATATATAATTGTAATCACTCTATCAATATAATTAACATTCACATCATATATGGTATCAGAGCTTCGATACTATAAATACAAAAATTTTACCATAAATACAAAAATTCTATTTTTAATATTTTTCTCTAGCCGTCATCTGCAGTTAACGACAATCCTAATCCACCACAAATGACAGACGCAGTCCCAATCAACAGCCAAAATCTCCTTCATGTCAACATGACGAATGCCGCAAAATTGACAGACACCAACTACCTCATGTGGAAGCTGCAGGTGCGATCTCTCGTAGCTGGCTATGGCCTTGTCATGTTGACCGTCAAGGGTGGTTTCTCAGTGGACCAGATGTACGTAAACCTTATTGAGTAATTTACACAAACAGTTTAGCAACAATGAGATTACGATGTTTAATGATCAAGGGATCGAGAGAAGCCAAACCATCACCCCAACTCTCACAGGAGCGATTAGATAATCAAGGGTCGCAATCGTATTACTCTTGAAGAACTATGCTTCTTCCAGTTGGTGTTTAGATGATCTGTTAGAGATTACAAAGTGCAAAGAAGTATTAGGGAAAATAGTGATGATTGTCTTCTACGCAGAGCCGGCCATAAGGCCAAGCAAGCAAAGCACATGCTTGCGGCCGCTAATAATATTAGGTATTTTTTAGCCGATTTTTCTAGAAATATCTTGTGGTCTAGTGGTTTAAACAGTCAATGTTGAGTTTGTAGTTCCTAGGTTTGATTCTTGTTAAGGTCTTAATCAATTGTTTTTCATATTTTTAGAAGAAAATTATACCAAAAATAAAAATTATAAGGCCCATTTTTCTCCCTCCCTTGTAGCCTAGTTTATCTCCACGCCGGCTCTGCTTCTACGGAGTACATCCTTCTGATGTACGGAAACATAAGGAGAATTCGGGAGTGTTTTCAATGAAACATCAACATGTGCTCATAAAACAGAGGAGGAAAGGCGAAAATGGAGTCGAGCTTTGACCAATGTGGTAACATAGCCGGAGAGCACTTCCAAACTAAACTGGTTTGTGTTTTATTGGTTGTAAAGAATATTTGATATACATTTTGCTATGGTATGTTATGGTTGTGATGAATTGGAATCTGAGTATAGTTATGAATATCAATTCTTTAGATCAAAAATTATTGTGTGTTTTGGAATGTCTTTCATTTTTTAGTTTGGTCAAATATATTTTGGTGCGTGTTTAATTGTTGATGGGAGCCCTAGTTAAGTTGTTTCTGCATAAGCGAACATAAAGTGTTCTGTTTATGATTTTTTTCCTCATGAATTTCGTGTTTCTTTTTGTTAGGGACAATGAAGCATAAATCATCGAGAAGATTGAAAAAGATGTTTTAAATAAACTTAATGCCACACTATGTAGTGATTTGGAAGGCATGGTAAGATCATTTTCGGGAAGTGGAGTCTTTGTTAGATTTAGAAAATGTGGGAGTGAATATCTGGTCTGCATTGGTAAGAGTACCTCTGCCAGAGCTGTACATAGTCGACTCTCTAACAGGTTTCAGCGTACTTGTTTTGTGGACAATCTTAGAGAAACCTATACGATTGGTCTTGACGATCGAGTATTGTTTGAAGTGCGCTTACAAAAGCAACTTCGTGCAGATATTTTAAACCAAGATGATATTAGGGTATTCAATTTAAGTGTGATGAAATAAAGGATCCATGACGAGAGGGTTCTTATTATTCATGATGATGTGGAGAGTCTACTTCAACTAGAGGCTTTGTCTAATATCAGCTGCTTTGGTCTTGGAAGTAGGGTCATATTTACAACAGAAAACATAAAGATTTTGCAGCAACATGGTATCCGTGATATATAACAAGTGGAGTTTCCATCAGAAAAAAGAAGCTCTAAAGATCTTTTGTGTATATGCTATTAGGCAAACCTTTCCACCTATTGGGTTTATAGCTCTTGCGGATGAAGTTATAAGTAGTCATGGCAATCAAGGAAATCAAACTTTTCTAGCATTGGCGTTACATGTTTTGGATTTGGGTTGAAAAACCTAGCTAATAAATATCTCATATTTACTTATAGATATCGACCACAATCACAAAATTAGAGTAGCAATGCACTGTTTGCTACAAGTAATAGCACAAGAAGTTATTTCCAAACTAAAACTTTCTAAACGCAAGATTCTAGAAGATCCACATGATACTTGTTATGTTCTAGAAAAGGCAAAAGTAAGTAATCTCAATAAGTTAAGGGGTTTTGCATTGCTTACCATGTTATGGTTTAAGCAGAACATCTCTCTGGCCACTAACAAGTTAAAGTTTTCAATATTTGTTAGGGTAATGGATCGGCTTTTAGGTTTATCANTTTTCAATGAAACATCAACATGTGCTCATAAAACAGAGGAGGAAAGGCGAAAATGGAGTCGAGCTTTGACCAATGTGGTAACATAGCCGGAGAGCACTTCCAAACTAAACTGGTTTGTGTTTTATTGGTTGTAAAGAATATTTGATATACATTTTGCTATGGTATGTTATGGTTGTGATGAATTGGAATCTGAGTATAGTTATGAATATCAATTCTTTAGATCAAAAATTATTGTGTGTTTTGGAATGTCTTTCATTTTTTAGTTTGGTCAAATATATTTTGGTGCGTGTTTAATTGTTGATGGGAGCCCTAGTTAAGTTGTTTCTGCATAAGCGAACATAAAGTGTTCTGTTTATGATTTTTTTCCTCATGAATTTCGTGTTTCTTTTTGTTAGGGACAATGAAGCATAAATCATCGAGAAGATTGAAAAAGATGTTTTAAATAAACTTAATGCCACACTATGTAGTGATTTGGAAGGCATGGTAAGATCATTTTCGGGAAGTGGAGTCTTTGTTAGATTTAGAAAATGTGGGAGTGAATATCTGGTCTGCATTGGTAAGAGTACCTCTGCCAGAGCTGTACATAGTCGACTCTCTAACAGGTTTCAGCGTACTTGTTTTGTGGACAATCTTAGAGAAACCTATACGATTGGTCTTGACGATCGAGTATTGTTTGAAGTGCGCTTACAAAAGCAACTTCGTGCAGATATTTTAAACCAAGATGATATTAGGGTATTCAATTTAAGTGTGATGAAATAAAGGATCCATGACGAGAGGGTTCTTATTATTCATGATGATGTGGAGAGTCTACTTCAACTAGAGGCTTTGTCTAATATCAGCTGCTTTGGTCTTGGAAGTAGGGTCATATTTACAACAGAAAACATAAAGATTTTGCAGCAACATGGTATCCGTGATATATAACAAGTGGAGTTTCCATCAGAAAAAAGAAGCTCTAAAGATCTTTTGTGTATATGCTATTAGGCAAACCTTTCCACCTATTGGGTTTATAGCTCTTGCGGATGAAGTTATAAGTAGTCATGGCAATCAAGGAAATCAAACTTTTCTAGCATTGGCGTTACATGTTTTGGATTTGGGTTGAAAAACCTAGCTAATAAATATCTCATATTTACTTATAGATATCGACCACAATCACAAAATTAGAGTAGCAATGCACTGTTTGCTACAAGTAATAGCACAAGAAGTTATTTCCAAACTAAAACTTTCTAAACGCAAGATTCTAGAAGATCCACATGATACTTGTTATGTTCTAGAAAAGGCAAAAGTAAGTAATCTCAATAAGTTAAGGGGTTTTGCATTGCTTACCATGTTATGGTTTAAGCAGAACATCTCTCTGGCCACTAACAAGTTAAAGTTTTCAATATTTGTTAGGGTAATGGATCGGCTTTTAGGTTTATCAGTGGACGTCGCAGAGAACAAAAAATTAAAAATAAACAAGAGGGATTTAAAAGAATGTACAATCTTCTCATCCTAAAGATTAACGATGGGCGTCACAAACAAAGACAATTGCACATACCGATTTAAACTCCCTTGTTAATTATATCTTTGTTTATTTTAAAATTTTGAATTCATATTTTTTTATCATTTTGTCGTCAAACTTATTTGTCATGAGGGAAGATATAGTCATTAGCCAGTCCGAATTATCTCTGTGTCCGAGGATATGATCAAAAAATTTGTAAGCTTAAACTTCATTTTACCAATAAACATATGTTTTTGAAATGTTCTTTTCTTTACATTTTTTTTTTAATTTCTTCCAAGTTTCACTCAAGTACATGTAGAAAACAAAATCTTAAATCATAAAAGCTTACTGAAGTAGAGTATGTAACAACTGACATGTGTTGCTCTCTAATGTGTTAAACTCTAAAAGATATGATATGAACACATTAAAAAATTGCTATAAAATAAGTAATTTTAGTGGTAAATAATTGTAAACAGTATGACCTGTTATGGATTGGGCCACAAAACAAAATTAAATTATAGAAAATTTTAAATATAATTTTATTAGTTAGGAATGCAAATAATATGTCATATTTAGCCACAAACAATAATGAATTAAAAGAGAGAAATAAATCTACTATTTTATCAAGTTTGGAAAAATGTAAAGAAAAGAAACAGAAATTTTAAAAGTTGAAACTAATGATTAAAAAAAGTTAATAACTAAAGTTTATTTTTACCAATAAATATGTGTCTTGGAAATGCTAACTTTCTATATAATTTTAATAATTTCTTTCAAGGCCACATCCATTAAATTTAGAAAACTTTTGCTCATATGTTATAAGATTTAATTACTTTTGTCAAATATAGTCAAAAACAATATATATTTATTTAGAGTAATTAATAAAACCGACAGGTGTGCTCTACAGTGTGTTGAACTTCAAATTATATATATGGCCCCATAGCAAACATTTGGAACTCCATAATCTTCCTGAGCTAATTTGATTTGCTACCAAAGTCCAGAAAAAAAAAAAAAAAAATCAAAATGTCAGAATCCTCAAACAAACAATTCAAAGTCCTTCAAAATCTTCCTGATGAACTTATGGTGCGTTCCTTGTCGTTTCTTCCCATCCAATCACTTTTACAAACTCGTGTTGTGTCCAAACTATTCAGGCACACAGAGATAAGGTCTCTCGATCTTGATTATAGCGGAATATTTTCTGTAGAACGAAGTCAGTTAGAGGTTATTAATATCATCCAGAATGTTTTTAACAAACACGAAGGAATGGAGATAAAACGATTTGTTTTGTGTCCCAATGGTATCGATTGGGAGGAGTCGGTAACCTCGTGGATCAATACATGTATTGGTAAAAATATCCAAGAGATAGTGTTAGATTTCTCAAAATCTAGGGAAGTTGTGGAGATCCCGATCGATTTCTCAGCTATTAAGACACTAACAGTATTGAATCTAGGATGGTGTAAATTTGATGAAATACCAAACAATTCTCCCGAAGGTTTGAAGCTCCTGAAGAAACTCTCGCTTACGCGAACTATGACGACGAAAGAGATGGTAGATGCAATTTTAAGAAACTGCATCCACCTTGAGTTACTTGAACTAAATGAATGTTTCATTTATGGGATATTGACCATACCCGCTCTTAATCATAAGAAGTTCAAGTCGTTGGTCTTGTCTACTATGTCAAATATCACCGACATCGTTGTGCATGCACCCACTCTCGAATACTTCAAGTATGAAGGATATGTCACGAATATAACATTTTCGACAACAGATGCACTAAAAGAGGCAAATATCCACTACAAGAGGAATCGACATATTTATGATCCTTCTGACATGGTGATTTCTAACATGAAAGACTTTACAAAAGTTTATGTCCTTGCAACGACAAACATCTTTCTTGAGGTAATTTTCTATTCTGAATTTAAATATTTTTAAGTACTAGATGGAGAAGTTTCACTAAATATGATCTTATTCCTTAAACCTTTAGATAGTTTTTTGTTACATGCAGCCCTTATTCTTAAATTAGTTGGATGTTTTCTTACATGCATTATTCTTAATGTAATTTTCACAATTGTTTTCTTATAAATGTCTTCATTATCTTTTGTTCATAACCTTTTAATTAACACATATAATTTTTAGGCTCTCATAAAAAGACATGTAGGAGGAGGAAGACTGGAAAGAAAGGGTACTTTCAAGTTTGAGAACTTAACAGATTTCAAGATTTCCTTTAACGCTCGATCAATTTGTACTCTTTTCGAAATTGCTGAATTCCTCAATGACTGTCCTAAAGTGGAACGGCTTGTGATCGACGTACCTCTCTCTCTCTCTCTCTCTCTTTTCTCTCTCTCTCTCTCTCTCTCTCTCTCTCTCTCTCTCTCTCTCTCTCTCTCTCTCTCTCTCTCTCTCTCTCTCTCTCTCTCTCTCTCTCTCTCTCTCTCTCTCTCTCTCTCTCTCTCTCTCTCTCTCTCTCTCTCTCTCTCTCTCTCTCTCTCTCTCTCTCTCTCTCTCTCTCTCTCTCTCTCTCTCTCTCTCTCTCTCTCTCTCTCTCTCTCTCTCTCTCTCTCTCTCTCTCTCTCTCTCTCTCTCTCTCTCTCTCTCTCTCTCTCTCTCTCTCTCTCTCTCTCTCTCTCTCTCTCTCTCTCTCTACACCAATGGGCTTCATAAGTTCATTAATACAGTTTTCTTGTTATGTACAGATTCAAAACTTCGAATATGCAGACCGATTGGAATTTTGGGAGATTCATCTGAAGGAAGAGATTGAGAACAACAACTACCTTTTCATGTTTCTCAATGAAGTCAAGATCATCGGCTATAAAAATCACTGGCATGAGCTTGATATTATAGAGTTCTTTGTCAAGAATGCACCAGCTCTAGTCAAGGTTGACCTGGAGATGCCTAAAAATTCAAAAACCAAAGTTCACCAACCAGACAATGCAAGGATCAATTTCATTACAAGCAAATTTCCAGCGATTAAAGTTACAGAAGTTTAAAGTCAAGTTCTGCCGAAGCATATCAACTATAATAGCTCTTTTGATGTATTTGAAATTCAGTGTTTTTATGTTGTTTTAATTTCTGAACTCTCAGATTTAAACTCTATTGTTTCTCTCTTTGTTTATTTTAAAATTTGAACTGTTCTTCTATCTTCTTACTGTCAAACTTATTAGTCATGAGGGAAGATTTAGTCATTATTAGCCAGCCCGGATAAGGTCTGTGTCCGAAGATATGACGAATTAAATTATAGGACAAATTTATGTTTAAATTAGGTAGAAAATTTTATGAAAATTAGAGAAAATTTGTAAGTATTTATTTTTCCAAGAATCTTATAAATTTAGTATAACGTAAAAATATTAATAATATATTGGTTTAAATTAGGCCAACAGAATCAATAGAAAGTGTAATAATCTTCTTCGTAGGGCGTAGAAGTGTAATAATATTTTATCTTTTTCTTTTGTTTTTTTAGCTTTTAGTATAGCGAAGTCAAAAAAAAAAATTCCTTTCACAGCTTTAAAGAACGAAAGAAAAAGAAAACAATTATTTCTGAAAACAATCATTGATGATTCTGAACGACTCTCTCATGGCTTCTTCTTCTTCTTCTTCTTCTTCTTCTTCAGCTCGCACTTGGAGATACAGGGTCTTCACAAGCTTCCACGGACCAGACGTCCGCAAAACATTTCTCAGTCATCTACGCAAACAGTTCACTTACAATGGGATCACGATGTTCGATGACAATGGGATCGAGAGAAGCCAAATCATCGCCCCAGCTCTCACACAAGCGATTAGAGATTCGAGGATCGCGATCGTATTGCTCTCGAAGAACTACGCCTCGTCCAGCTGGTGTTTGGATGAACTGTTGGAGATCTTGAACTGCAAAGAAGAGGTAGGTCAAATAGTGATGACTGTCTTCTACGAAGTAGATCCTTCTCATGTCCGGAAACAAACCGGAGATTTCGGGGGTGTTTTCGATGGAACTTGTGCTCGTAGTACAGAGGAGAAGAGGCAAAAATGGAGCCAAGCTTTGACCTATGTGGGCAACATCGCTGGAGAACACTTCCAAAACTGGTTCGTATAGTTATAATTGTATTTGATATATAATAATAATCTTAATAATATATTTGTTACTACTTCTGTTTTGGAGTGTGTTTAATTGTTTATTAAAGATAAATCTATTTATTCTCTTTTTGATTAGGTGTCAGTAACAGAGGAGTGCTCTCTTTGTGATGTTTTTTTTTTTTTTTAATTTTATTATTAGGAACAATGAAGCAAAAATGATTGAGAAGATTGCAAGTGATGTTTCGGATAAACTCAATTATGTGACACCGTCTAGGGATTTTGATGGCATGGTTGGACTAGATGATCATTTGAGTAAAATGGTGTCTTTGCTTGATTTAGATCACGATGAAGCTAAGATCGTTGGGATCTCTGGTCCTGCAGGGATTGGTAAGAGTACCATTGCTAGAGCTTTACATAGTATGCTGTCTAACAGGTTTCAGCATACTTGTTTTATGGATAACCTTCGTGAGAATTATAAGATTGGCCTTGTTGATTATGGTATGAGGTTGCGTTTACAAGAGAAGCTTCTTTCAGAGCTTTTGAACTTAAATGGCATTAGGATATCCCATTCAGGTGTGATACATGAGAGGCTACATGAACAGAAGGTTCTTATCATTCTTGATGATGTTGAGAGTGTAGATCAACTTGAGGCTTTAGCTAATACCATGTGGTTTGGTCCTGGAAGTAGAGTCATAGTGACCACTGAAAACAAAGAGGTTTTGCAGCAAAATGGTATCACTGACAGTGATATATACCATGTGGGTTTTCCATCAAGTGAAGAAGCTTTAATGATCTTTTGTCAATCTGCATTTAGACAAATCTCTCCACCTCATGGGTTTAGGAATCTCGCGGTCGGAGTTACAAATATTTGTGGTAACCTTCCATTGGCTCTGCATGTTTTGGGGTCATCATTGCGGGGAAAGAACTATGCTGACTGGATAGATGAACTACCAAGATTGCAAACTTGTCTTGATGGAAGAATTGAGAGTGTATTAAAAGTGGGCTACGACAGTTTGCATGAGAAAGATCAAGCTCTCTTTCTTTATATTGCAGTTTTCTTCAATCATAAACATGTTGATTATGTGAAATCCATGCTGGCAAAAACTAACATGGATGTTAGACTTGGGTTGAAAATACTAGCCAACAGACATCTCGTACACATACGTCATGGAGCTAAAACTAAAAGTATAGTGGTAGTGCACCGTTTGCTTCAAGTAATGGCTAGACAAGTCATTTCCAAACAAGAGCCTTGGAAACGCCAGATTCTTGTAGATACTCAAGAGATTTTTTATGTTTTGGAAAATGGAGAGGTAAGCGTTCTGCAGTTTCGCATTACCATGTTTATTCACTGCTGTTTAATTAAGCACTAACAAGTTTTGCTGTCGAAATTCTTTGTTTAGGGGAATGGATCAATTGTAGGAATATCTTTTGACGTAGGAAAGGTCAACAAATTAACAATGAGCACTCGGGCTTTTGAAAGAATGCACAACCTTTTCTTCCTAAATGTTTACGATCCGTGGCCTACCGGATAAAACCAACTGCACATTCCAGAGGAGATGGATTATCTTCCTCGCTTAAGGTTACTACGTTGGGATGCATACCCGAGAAAGACTCTTCCTCATAGATTTTGCCCAGCAAATCTCGTCGAACTCGACATGGCGTCTAGCAAACTCGAGGAGCTATGGGATGGAACTCAGGTTAGTTAGTTATGTGTGTTCATATGAAAAGACAGAACTGACAATGTGGTTTCTCATTATGTTCTGATTTTTGACTTTCAGCCGCTTGCAAATCTCAAGAAGATGAATCTGGCTAGGTCATATAGTTTGAAGAAACTTCCAGATCTTACAAATGCTACAAATCTAGAGAGACTGGATCTGTATGAATGCATTGCTTTGGTAGAGCTTCCATCCTCAACTTTCAAATCTTCGTAAACTATACTACTTAGAGACGAATAATTGCAGAAGTCTAGAAATCATTCCAACTCTCGTCAACTTGGCATTTCTAAAAGAAATCAAGATGATGGGATGCACTCGTTTGAGAAGCTTTCCAGATGTTCCTACCAACATCGGTAAGCTCTCGGTAATGGAGACAGCGGCTAAAGAATGTCCCGCATCACTTAGGGATTTATTCCATCTTAAGTCTTTTGATATAAGTGGCAGCGTCAATCTCAAGACTTTTTCAACGCATCTCCCCACGACTGTAACAGAGCTACACCTAGATCATTGTGGTATTGAGAGTATTGCAGACTGCATCAAAGGTCTTCATAATCTACGTGTCCTTGCTCTTACATACTGCAAGAAACTCACGTCATTTCGCTCGAATGGCTACGGGCAAACCATTGTAAATCATTGGAGAGAGTAAGTGCACCTTTAAACACTCCAAATGCAGAACTTGATTTTAGCAACTGCTTCAAACTAAGTCGACAAGCACGACGAGCGATTACTCAAGAAGGGTTTGTTAGCGGCCGGGCTCTCATACCAGGAAAGAAAGTACCTACAGAGTTCCATCATCGAGCCAGAGGAAATAAGTTAACAATTCCACATTCAGCTTTCTACAGGTTCAAGGTTTGCATTGTCATTTCAACAGAGTTTGATCATAAAACCAGAGACTCTACTATAGTTTCAGGACTACTATGTCGTTGCACTGTCGGCAACTCAGTAAACTCCACTGACATGAAGTTCGTCCTTACCGATGTCTACAAATATCGAATGGAACATCTGTTTGTATTTCATATATTGGACATCTATCCGTTACCATTTTTTAACCCATCTAGCAGAGAGATAGTGCTCGAATTCAGCAGCATCGACCAAGATTTCGACATTATTGAATGTGGTGTCCAGATCTTGACGGAGGAACCAGAGAGAAACAACATTGAGGGATCTGGAGATGAAGATGACGGAAGTTACCTCTTGGATACACATGAATCCGAATCATCAGACAAAGAAGACGAAGGTGATGATGAAGAGAGATACAAAACTGGATCAGCAGAGGTGTCCAAAGACAAAGATGAGGATTGTTAGTGATAATTGAGTTCGGTCATATGCTACATGTTCAAGATATACTTAGATATGTGTATGCATATTAAAGGGTGCATGTTAGATAGTTGCGTTTGTTCGGTTACTAAACGAACGGTTACGACCGTAGCACTCTATATAATTGTGTGTAATGTTGTACGGCCAAATCGTTGAGAATAATTGAGAAGTTTTCCACTTTTTCATTCTCTGTTTTATTCTCTACCATGCTTGTATTTGAAGCAATGGCTTCTGGTATAATACAAGAGCAAAACTTCAACATGGTATCAGAGCTTTATTGATTCAAGGGCCAGTGGAAAGCACAAAGAGAAGCGTAACAAAGCCTGCAAAAAGTTCAATCAAAAACAAAGATCACGGCAACATCATTCAACAAGAGATTCTTATGTTTGATGGAGAAACGATGATATCGGGTGTGGATTATGATGAAGGCCATCTTAATCACGAGATAATTGTAGCCAGTGGTGAAGACAGTGTTCCGAACAAACCGACGCAATCCTACACGGTCATCCGAAGGGGTGCGATTGAAAAAACAGAGGAAGTGTCCACGGAGGAGTTCACGACACTGTCAAGCACATGAAATCATGTTTTGTTCATGGAACCAGGATGCGTATGATAATATGTTCAGTGCTCGGCCAAAAAGAGAAGATCTGGCTTTAAACCAGAATATGGCAAAACGTGATGTCGCCGCTGTTGAAAGCAAAAAAAAGCTTATTAGTAGAAAGTGGTGTTGAGTCCTTGAGAAAGACGTTCACAAGAAGTCCTGTTGAATGAAACAGAGCAAGGTTCATTGGCAAAAAGTGGTGGTTGAGTTTGTGAAGGAGGACTATAACACGGAGGTAGTCACCTGTTTGGAAGAATAGGGAAAAGATACTCAACAAAAATAAGAGTTCATGGTGAAGACAAGACCAATTACCAATTGGTTCAAAAGGTTGTTATCTTCTTGCCGCAAAAGATCGAGAGCATCGTTGCTGTTCTTGAACAAACAAAGTATCTATCGACCCTCTTTACTACAGAGTTGATAGATATCTTGAAGGGCATGAGAAGCGCTTAAGTCTCCGAGAAGAACGTATCAAAGAGGGTGCGTTTTATGGAGAAAAGCTTGGTACGAGAAAAGGAAACAAGCAAAACAAGAGACGCCATGGGAAGACCAAGAAGTGGTGTGGCGTGTGCAAAATTAACAGTCACAGTGAGGTAGATTGTTGAAGGAAAAAAATGGAGCACAAGAGGATGCTTACCTCGGAGAAAAATGGAGCAAACGTCGGTTGAAAAGAGTTAACCGATGATGACGTGGAGAAGATTCACGCGTAGGACGTCATGAAGACGTTATGATGATCAAAGACTAAGAGTGACACCAAGCAATAAAGGGAGGATGCTTACCTCAAAGAAAAAAAATGGAGCACTTTATGGTGATTAAATGGAGACACCAAGACCAAGCACTAAAAGAGGAAGCTTACCTCATAAAAAAAATGGAGCAGTAGCCGGTTGAGAAGATAACCGAAGAAGACGTGAAAATTTTTCACTTCACGCACGAGAAGTCACAGAGATGTGAATGTGATGGTGATCAAAGGAAGAAACCAAGCAAAAAAGGAAGCTGCTTACCTAAGAGAGAAAAGGGAGATGCAGCCAGTTGCGAAAGGAAAGAAAAAGAAAGATTTCCTTAGAGAAAGTGAGTGGAAGAAGGTTGCAAGAGAAGTTCATGGAGACTTCATGACTGTTGACAGACAATTAGAGTTAGACCGAAACTCAATTAAGGGGGAGTGTTAGTGATAACTGAGTTCGGTCATATGCTACATGTTCAAGATATACTTAGATATGTGTATGCATATTAAAGGGTGCATGTTAGATAGTTGCGTTTGTTCGGTTACTAAACGAACGGTTACGACCGTAGCACTCTATATAATTGTGTGTAATGTTGTACGGCCAAATCGTTGAGAATAATTGAGAAGTTTTCCACTTTTTCATTCTCTGTTTTATTCTCTACCATGCTTGTATTTGAAGCAATGGCTTCTGGTATAATACAATAGCAAAACTTCAACAAGGATATCGCTGATGACAGTGACTCAGAATCCATATCCAAGAAGCATCCAAGGAAGAGGACGATGACAAGTGTTACTACTAATCTGAAGAAATGGATTCTCTGTTTGTTTCTCTTTTTGTTTCTTTTTTCTTTGCTTTTCTTAAAATTCTCAACCATCTTTGATCTTCTCTAACATTTTGTGACCATGTCGTAAAAGTTCGTTCGTTTCATATGGAGATTAGCAAAACTTGAATTATTTAGCTTTATAACTTCCTTTTTAAGAAAAGTTTAAATATACTAGTTTGTGTTTTAATTAACTGCATGCATTACTTATTTTTCATGTAATAATATGGGTTGTGAAACACTGGAGATAGATTATCGTTATAATTTTGAATTTTAAGTATACTGTATATAGCAGATATAAATTTTGTCTATGATATTTAATGGATGGAATTTTAATATAGTTGTAATCTCTATTATATTATTTAAGCAACCCTATAAACAAATAACCTTACTACATGTAAGATATTACACAAAATGCCACTGTATTTTAATACAAAATATAATAACATAATTTTAATATTAAGTTGTTTTAATCAGAAAATAATGACCTAAAAAATAGCAACTATTAATTTATTAGATTACAAGAAATAATTAATAAAATAATTTCGGAATTATTTAATAAAATAATAAAAAAATAATTTCGGAATTATTTAATAAAATAACAAAAAAATAATTTCGAAATTATGTAATAATATAATTAAACAGATTCTATTTATTATTTTAGAAATCTTAGTAAACAATAACAAATTATTTAGAAAATTTATAAAACTTAAATTTATTTATAAAACTAAGATTAAATACTTACATATCTAAATCATTTAATATTAACAAATATATATTAAAATTAAGATACAACATTGTTTCTATTTTTTAAAAATATATATATATATACTTATTTAAGCTATGTTGTTAAAAATTTAACCAGTTCTGATGTGACATATTACGAAAATACTATTATATTTTAATTATTCTAATAAACAAAAGAAAAGTTTAGATTTGTTTACAAAATAATAAAACTCTATTTATTGTTTCATAAATCTTAGGAAATAATAACAGACTATTTAATTGGCTAAAAATTAATTGTTTATACACAATATTCATTATATAAATAATACCAAGTGTATAATGTTGGTAATATACATAACCTAATTGTAATTTTCACCTATAAAAAAATATATAACATGTTATACCAATAACTTCAATTTGTAAATTTGGTATATTAAGATCTCTAAACATGATCACATTAATTTGTAATACCAAATCACGGGTCAATACATGTTTGTTGGGTTTTTTAGCTTTACTGAATGTATAATTAACAAATTTGATATTGAACCAAACCAAAATAGTAGTACCAACTACGGGTCGAAAACAGAGTATGGCCTTAAGCAAAATAAAGTATATGATTTTATAAAATATATAGAATTAATCATTTTCTACTATTATTTTGTAACAAACAAATTTAAATTTACATAAATATTTCCTCACGCTGGTAACATTATTCTACAAAATATTAACGTGTATTTATGAGTCAGGTAATAAAACGGGTAATGAGACGGGTAACGGACGCTCAAAAATTAAATTAATATCCGATACTCGATCATTATTCACGAATAATATAATTATTATACATTTCACTCGACCCTAAAGCTGCGGATACCTTTTTCGGGACGGATAAAAATGGGTCGAATACAGGTATCGATAGTAGTTTTCAGGCCTACCTATTAGTAGTTTAATATGAGTCAAAACTCACAATGTAGTACTATATTATATAATATGTAAATGAATAATACAACATAAATATATTATTAACAAATAACAAAAAAAAAAAGAGTTTTCCCGCGCTACCAGCGCGGGTCATTATCTAGTTATCTATTCTTGAAGTTTATTTGGTCTATAGTTTAATTTATTAAATATAATCTCAATCAGACTATTGTACCCGAGAAACCTATATATATATATATATATATATATATATATATACTAGTAGTCATACCGTGCTACGCACGTATTTAGTTTACGTTGTTTTTGGATATTTTTTTGTAACTTTTTTAATCATCAACATCTTTTTTTTTTTACCTCAAAACACCATATCTTATTAAGCCGGTTCAAATAGGATAGCCTCGTGAGATAATCATTCCGGAACCTACGGATTTACATAGGAAAAGAAAGATCCTCGTGCTCATGCCGCTTTTGCAAGACGGACGACACAGACATTGTTCAATTTAGGTATACATCCAATAGAAAACATAGAAAACCTCCTTTGATAAGACTGAAAAGAATCTAATTCTGAAGCAAACGCTGGCCAGTCTTTTGACTCATCTATGAAACTTAAAATCTCTTGACAATCTATCTCAAAATGAATCATATCATATCCCAGAGAGAGAGCACTTTCCATGGCCCAGCATAGAGATAGAGCATTTTCATTGAAAACCTAAAACGACAACTAAATGAAAACATATGGAGTATTTTATTGTTATAGGAGTCACATAAACTTTGTGAGAGTTATAGATATGCAATCATTACATATTAATAAATTTTCTTATATATGTAATATTTCTAAATACAATTATTAATCATTCATTGCATTACTATAAATATTATGAAAGTTACGAAAATGAGAATTAGTATAACATATGGGATTGATGAGACATAATAGAAAAATTATTAAAAAATGTGCCAGGTTTATTAAAATACATTATTGTGAATTAATAACTAAAATTATCTATTGTTTTAAATATATATTCAAAAGTTATATATTATAAATATAGATATATTAACGGGCATCTTAGCTAATCAAATCATGAATTTAAATAATATTCACTTTTCTCTTTAAACAGAAATATATACAGTTATCTCTTTATCAAAAAGTATATTCAATTCTCATTAAGTTATTTAGATATTATATATTAAAATATACTTTAGTTTAATTTAAATGGGTTGAAAATGAAATAAAATAATGTAATATCAAGATCATGTGAATTATTTATATTAAAATGTGGAAATAAAACAGCCAATTATTCCTCGACATTATCCTATACAACCCAAATATATATATATATATATATATATATATATATATTATAATCTTATATCCTTAAACTATTTAATCATCAAATTATTTGTTAAGCAAAAATTTTATTATGTAAATTCAATTGAATAAATTTGTTACACTAAAAATTAAAAAAAAACAAAAAAACACTTGTGAAAGAAGAGAACATCAAATGACAATCTTTTGCAGCTTTCCAAAAGAAAACTTTACTTTATTATTAGATAATATAATATAGTAAGATTTCTTTCAACTCTTACTCTAAGAATCTGACGCCCAACATCATTATATATTAAAATTCTTTTAAAATCAAATACACATGACATTATTTATTTTCTTTTATAAATATTTTAAAATGATTGCATAAATCATCAAAAGATGAGCAATAGAAAAATAATTTACATTTTTGAAAAAAATATACAAGACTTAGTAAGACAATATTTCTTCTAAAGTTAGGAACTTCCCGAAAACGGATGATCCGAACAACGATACTATTGTTACCGGTGTTTTGTTGTTCGTTGGAGATTGAATCGAGGATAGAATAGAAAGTAAATGTTTCAGTTTTCACAATAGTCTGAAAGATGATGTGTTTGTATGGTAATAGGTTGTTTTTAGAAAACTAAACTTTATAGAATGTTTGAGCCTTTAAGAAGGATAATGGATTGAAATCAAATATTAATGATTATAAATTCGCAAGTGTTTCAAAATAATAAGTTAAAAATGATAATTAATATAAACAAAAATGAAAATTGAGGAAAATAGTGGGTATAAGAAAATGCATAAAATGATGGTATTATTTCAAATCAAAACATAACTGATTATGTTCATAAAAGTAAATGTTTTAGTTTTCACAATAGTCTGAAAGAGGATGTGATTGTATGGTAATATGTTGTTTTTAGAAAACTAAACTTTATAGAATATTTGAGCCTTTAAGCATAAGAAGGGATTGAAATCAAATATTAATGATCATAAATTTGCAAGTGTTTCAAAATAATAAGTTAAAAATGTGAAGTAATATAAAGAAAAATGAAAATTGTGGAAAATAGTAGATATAAGGCAATGCATAAAATGATGGTATTATTTCAAATCAAAACATAACTGATTATATTCATAATTTATTCTGAAATTCCTAATATGAAAACTACTAAATTTTATGTAATTTAAAATTACCATAACGTTTGAAATAATAAGTGTGAATCGAACAAAATAATTATAGATATCAAAACCATCTCATAATCTTACATAATTTTCCAAAAAGTAAGCTCAAAATTTTATTTTTATATAAAAATTTTAAAAAAATTTAAACTAATTTACTTAAATAGTACCTACCCACCATTTTACTTAAATTTGATTCTGTTTGTGCCTGTGAAAATTATATAAGATTCAAACACAAAAATTAAACCCAAGAATTCAAACCTATAACTTTAATTAAATGTTGGAATATAGTTCCAAGATGAAACCAACGACAGACTGATATGAGGTGGCTTTAGATTCTTGGGGGGTTGCATATGTTTCTGATTAAAGAAGAAATGAAATGTAGATGGGATTTTTTTTGGTTTGATGGGCATATAGTTAATTAGGTCTAAACTATAGTTAATTAGGTCCAAACAAAAAAATACAGGTGTCAAAAATATAGTAAGCCAAGTGTTATCTTCTTAGCAAAAATTGAGAAAAATCTTATTATATTATATAAGATATATATATATATATATATATATATATATATATATGTATAAATACCTAATGGGTATAGGCAACCTTCGATTTTCTCATCAATAACAAACAGTTATAAATTAATCGAAGAAGCCATGACTACGAAGCCTACTTATACCATCGTTGATGAATCTCCTCCTACTCCTAGCCCTCTTCGCGCATAATGGTAAGGCTCAATATCCGTTAATAAATATTATGTAACATAACCAACATAACAATGATTATATAAACCGAATTATCTGATCCTCTTAATGGTTTGGTTGCTGCAGGGTGAACAGCAACCTAAAATTCGATATTGCGATGATTATCATCATACTAATCCTCGATATTGCAACGACCAAGTATGTAATAGCCCACAAGATTCCCTTAACCGAAGGTGATACATTTTTCATTATTTCGATGATTTCGGCTTTTCTCTCCGTCGTGACTTGGGACGCTGCACAACCAGAAGATATGGATGATTCAGTACGTGATTCCTACTTGTTCGGACGTACCTTTCAGACTTTAGGCTTTGGTTATTTCCTCGACCTCTTCTATGATATCTCTCCTCACTTGGCTCTAGGCTTGGGTATACCTTGTTTGATATGGTTCGTAGTTACAATGATTGGGGCGTCTCTATGCAAAATAGTGCAACAACAATTACGTAATCGGTGGATGTCTAGGAATCAACCAAAAGGGGCATCGAAAGTTGATATTACTGTTGTTTAAGAGGTGTAAAATTTTAGGGTTTCCTTTCTCTATTTTTTTTTGTTTTCCCTTTCTCCTCAAGTTTTCTATTTTAGACTATCAATTGTATTCGAAAATATTTGATCCTTATTTTTCGTTATTTCTTCTATCTAATTAACTTTGAAATACCATAACAAACCAATACTAGGGATTGGACCCGCACATACGTGCGGGGGTAATTTTAAAAGAACTAAGTTTGTAATTAAGTTTGGATTATGCGGAGTTACATTTGTAATTATGAATGTTAAAAATGTTATTAACATTCATAATCTAACTTTGTACCAATTTATTTTCAGTTTGGCTTGGAAAGAAGATGATTAGATTTAAGTACATTAAAAAATAGTAAGAGAAAGATAGTATACAGATCTGTTTATGTGTTTCTGAACCCGTCTCATCCCATACACGGTATGTCCCTTTTTTATCTTATAACCGTAGTTTTAATAATATTTTATCAATTTGAGATTGTATATTCTAGTCCAACAAATAAGAAAGTAGGTAAAAGATTCACATCCACATAACATTTTATTTGTAAATATAATTATTTGGTATAATATTTATAACATAAACTTATATTGGTTTACCTTCATCAAATTTCTAAACGTTTGAAATAATAACCACTTCACCATAAATGTTGGATTCACATAAAGTATAAATTAACTATCGTAATTTTATAATCTCATCTTGATATATTTCTTTTTGTTTTTCTTTCTATGAAAAATAGTTTATATAATGTTTTTTTTTAGATTACCCGTTCCCGTCTCGTATCTTATCTTTTTTTTTTTTTTTTTTTTACAATTATGTATTAGTAAAACTAAAATTATTTGGGGTTAATTTATGTGAAGTAAACCTATGGACCAACCCGCACTTTTGTGCATGGTTTTTAATTTTTTTTTTATTTGTTTAAATTGTTTATATTAGACAATTTATTAAAAATAGTGGGAAGACCTATAATATATAAATTTTGACAGAAAACATAAATTTGTCTAATTTAATTCAACCCAAAGTCTTTAGGAGCCATAATTATAGAAGTTCATTATAATAAGTATTGATAAAATAAAAAATGAAGTTAAAAATATATAAAAACTAATATTATTATTAGTTTGGTAAAAATAAAAGAAAAATAAAAAAAATGAGTCAAAACAGTATATGCAATTCAATTTGATCATGTAGAAGTAATTAAAAAAAAATTCAAAGTTGTAAAGGTTGCATTCATAAAAATTACAGATTCAAAATATAACTTTGTAATTAATTATTTTAAATGAAACTTTCTGATTGTTTGTTTAACTGGTGGATATATGTCATGCTTTTTTGTTTTTTTTTGTATCCCTAAGTGTGCTCCCTAATTAATATTATAGATATATGATTATTTGTTTCTATTTAATTGTATTAAATTGATTTGTTATTTCTGTAAATATCTCACAATTTAAAATCAAATCAAATATGTATATATATATATATATATATATATAATTTTCTATTTAAATTCTTTGATTTTTATGGAAGCAAACTTTAAACTTTATACCATTTCCAAAATATAGGGTAATTTTTAATTTATAATTAATTTCGTAATTATTATTTTCATAAATATTAGATTTTTGACTAACAGTTGTTGTTTACCATATATTGTTTATTCTTTTATTTTTAATTATATAAGTAATTGAACCTGTTTGGCAACATGAATATATGTCATGTTTATTTTTATTTTTTTTGTATCCCTAAGTGTGCTCCCAATTAATATATATATATATATATATATAATTTTCGATTTAAATTTTTTTGATTATTATGGAAGCAAACATTAAACTTTAAACCATTTCCAAAAATATAGGGTAATTTTGATTTTATAATTAATTTCATAATTATTGTTTCTATAAATATTAGATTTTTGACTAATAGTTTTTGTTTACCATATATTGTTTATTTTTAATTTTTAATTATATAAGTAACTGAACCTGTTTGGCAACATGAATATATGTTATGTTTTTTTATTTTTTATATTCCTAAGTGTGCTCCCCAATTAATAATATAGATATGTTTTTTTTGGATAAAACGAATACATAGATTTGTTCAAGACATATTCTAAATCTCTGAAAATCTTACGAGTGCAACAATTTTTTTTCTTTTTAAAGCACTAATTAATATAGAAAAAAGATATTCATTTATCTATAATATATCATAAATTGCTTGGTTAACGTATACATAATTATGATGAGAGACTGCTTTGAACAGGTATCTAAGTAATCAAAATCGAGTTTGAATAAATCTCTCCGCAACAATTTCGAGTTCCTATACTTGTTGTACATATAAGAAGTCTTCTCTAAGGTAACTTCTGTTTCTTACCCCTGTTTCTCCTCTGTTTTCTCCCTGTTTTCCTCTGATTTTTCCCTTCAGTAGTATTCTGCTGCTCTTGATAAATCCTGTGAAGCGAAACGAAAGAGCATTTAGAATTGATCTTAATCTCAAGATAACAACAGAAAGAGAGAGTGACAAAATATGTTTTGGTGTATTCAAAATTTTACTTTAATATTCCTAGTGGAGACTCAAGAGCATGATCATCGAGTAGCCATAGGTTAAAATCTTGAAAGCGTTTCATCTTCTTGTCGTAACCGATAATGTAGTTATTGTGGACTACGACATGTTTCCCCTTTGTCTCATTAACCCATGTCTCATTCCTGAAGTACAATCCTCCTGATGGGAAAGCTGATTGTGGAAGCAAGTAGGCATCTACCTGTTTAATAGAAGAAGATCACAAAAAGAGTTGACTATGAATTAGAACTACTAAAAACAACATTTGAGATTGAAACGAGAGTTGTACCTAATCATAACTCCTCTTATCTACTTATGGATGTTTGATTACCAAAAAAGGTTTTTACTCTAACTACTAATGTGTGATCCTAATAGGTTCACATTTTAAGACCAACAATAATTTTGACTTAGACCAGCTGATTTACATTAATAAACTAGATTTAGAAACCATGATAAATCTAAACTTCATATCGTTTAACCCAACGAGTGGGACAACCAAGCTTGTGAAAATTTCACAGAAAGCAGATGTGGAAGTTGGAGGAAGTAACATTACATACTTGATGAGTTGTTTTATGAAGTGCTCGATTAAAAGCAGGCTGGTCATGTGGTTTCTTTGCCTCTGTGTTAGACCAACGTTGAGCTTGAATCTCCTCAACCCATTTCTTCATTAGAAGCTTTGCTCCATCAGTTGAACGCAAGAAGATCATGCAGCTACATACATAAGTCACTCCGCTTGGACTCAGAGGTGGTATATCATGAGAGTGATTCAAAGGCTTAACCTGGCAACCAAAATCAAATCAAGATCTAAAGATAGATTAAGACTCTAAAATGCGAAATATTGGGACATTTACATCAATCATGTCATCCATGAAGTATACGTCGTGGCTTCCTTGTAAATAGTCAAACGGATCTTGTAACCAGACCATATCAACATCGTTGTACATAACATTGTAACCTAGCTCCAAAATGTTCAAGAGATGTTGTGGCCTCCGGGATGTCAGATTGTAGAAACCCTGTTCGCGCGAATATAATAAACTATGTTAAAAAAGATTCGGTTATTCTCATTCTAGTATACACATTTTTTGCATAGATTATCACATTGGGTGTAACTGTTTTTTGGTATCAAAAAGTGATAGTTATAAATTAAAATATTAAATATTGATGAGAGAATAAAAGACACATACATAAAAACCCGAGTTTCGAAGCTAGATTTATGAACTTCAAGTTAACTAAGTATATTATGATAGCAAGATGAAAATGTGAAAACACTCTCTTCTTTACCTGAGAACCAAATTTGTGTGCGGACTGAGGATCCAACGCTGGAGGAATGAGAACAGCATGACCAGGCCACTTCTCGTTGACTTTGTAAAGAGTAGCGTAATCTTCAGCGATCACGAGAACTTTTTCATGATGCTTCTGTCTAGAAATGCTAATCAACCAGTTGCTAAGAAAAGACAAGAAAGGGTAGCTAACGGCACAGACGATCACAGTCTCGTTCTTAGCCACAAACTTAGCGGCTTGAGCAAGGGAATAGTCGCGCCAGTCGGAGATCGATGGTAAAGAAGAAGAAGAAGAAGAAGAAGAAGAAGAAGAAGAAGAAGGAGAAAGAGAAGAAGATGACGTTGTGTTTGGAAACAGGAACAAAGGAGATTTAGTTAAAGGTAACAATACACCAAGGATAACAAAGAGTGCTAGAAGGAGAAGGAGGAGTAGACCGTTGCGGTTGAGAAGAGAGATGGGACGGTTTAAGATTGGACGTTGTTGTTGCTGCTGCGCCATGGAGACAAAATTGGAGAGAATTGTTTTTCACAAGTCGTTTGTGATCTGATTCCAAAAATGGGATAATATGAGAAAGAAACAAAAAAAAAAAAGTCAACGACAATCTTCAGGAGTAACAACGTGTAGAGATACTCAATCTGCGTTATTAATTATTAATGTATGACAACGTGAAGAGATAACCTACATTATTATATACATGTTTGGTCAGAATTAGTTATCATGTTTAAATGTTGTGTACGTGTTTTTCTATACGTGTAGATGGAAACATCGATAGTTACAATAATGATTGAGCACTAATATCAGTTTTAGATCAAGTAATCATAATTTTCTTACTCGTGGGTAAGAATTAGCTATCAAGTATCAATTTTGTTTAAACTACTCATTCCATATCAGTTGGTTGGAAATTTCAAATCTGTCGACGGATTCCGGAAGGGCGAAGACCTATTTTACTCACAGATTTCCTAACTGTTTGCTTTGTCGAGAACCACTGGAGAACTTTATCGACAAATTTTTGAAAATGATCCTATGGATATATCTAACCTAATTGGCGAGAGATTACTAATGTACAATTCTATGGAAAACATTGGCGGTTTGGATATGTGGATGGAAGACTAGATTTCTGGATATAAATATTTTTAAATTTATGCTTCTTTTATTCCGTCTATGTTGCATGAAATTCTTTTTAAGGTCCGTTTTTTGTTTCCGAAACTTTTTAGAAACAGAAACTTGTGAAAACACAAAATAAGCCACGAAAACATGATTTTTAGAAATCTATGTTTGGAAATACGATGAAAACTCCGTTTTCGATTTGGAAACATGACGGAAATATTTTTTTAGCTTAGATACTTAATAAATAAAATAACTTGAATATATATATTTATAATACATAGAAATATATGATATTGTTAGTGTTTATTTCAACTGTTAAATATTTATGTTTTGAATTTATGTTATTTCAAATACTCCTTTTGATATAGATTTTATGTTCGTGCTTTATTATGTATATACAAATATATCAAGATATATATATATATATATATATATATATACGTTTCCAAAACGTTTCTATTTCTTAATTTTAGAAAAAAAATCGTTTCTAGTTTCCGAAACGTTTAGCTTTCGCGTATCCGTTTCCATTTCCATGCAACCTAGTTCTTAACTAATGTAAGATTTAAAGTTTTCACATATAAAAAAAATTAAAACCTACAAATTTTGTGATAAACATATAATATTCAGTTATCTTCTCGAAATTTACAACTTATCATTAGTGACTGCTAAAACATGCAGAGAAACCGTAAAAAATAAATCTATTTTTAAAAATATTTTGGGTAATAAACATTCATAATTTTGATTTTATACTTTATATTATAAATTATTAAAATAGGATCTGCATTTACGAGATTAAAAAGTAAATGTTTAATTTTAGTGATATAATGTTAGAATTTTAGTTGATAATGTGCCTACTTAGTTTTGATTCGATTAAAAACTTTTTCTCTTACACCAAAACTGACCCCTCCCGTATCGTTTCGCAATAAAATTTAACTACATACTGTATCTCTCACCATATGAAACCATATTTCATTCGTACGTAC
This sequence comes from Camelina sativa, assembly GCF_000633955.1. Lineage (NCBI taxonomy): Eukaryota > Viridiplantae > Streptophyta > Magnoliopsida > Brassicales > Brassicaceae > Camelina > Camelina sativa. The sequence goes on from NC_025689.1 coordinate 22,626,700, forward strand.
TCATTCCATATCAATTAGTAAAAAACTAAAATAGCAATCTCATAATGTGTAAATCAAACATAGTCAGTACATGAACAGACAAAATTGACCAAAACTAAAATTAACATCATTTTCTTGTAATGTGATGACATATACGGGATATACACCACAATCTCATAATGTAGTAATTGTCCGACGTGTCAGACTAATTAATATTGAACTTGTTCAACTAGATCTATATAATAACTAGGTTAAAAAAATACAAATATATTAACTCTCTTGTCCGGTAAGTCGGTAACAATAGGATATTCAAGATGCATGAACATATATTCTTATGCTATCCCCTAGCAAAGAGAAAAAAAACACTGTCCAATTGATCTAATGTTTTGTATCTTATATTTTTATTTTGAACAGAATAGAGTTGAATATTTACAGTAACTTTTCTCTTAGGATTAGTAGTCAATTGTATAATTTCTTTATAGAAGTATATATATATATATATATATATATATATATATATATAAAAAGAAGTAATTAAAATATCTTTTATCCCCTACATAATAAAACGGAAGTACACAACTTTTTTGGTAGACTATATAATTTTTATAAGTTGGTTACAAAATAGGTTAGAGATTAAATATAGGTTGGTTACAAAAAAAGATTAGAGATTAATTTGGTCAATCCGTGGGCTATATGCATACACTTAAGAATATCCCAAAAAATCTTTTTAAAGAGAGTATTCCAATGATTTATACAATTTCCAAAATAAAATCTTTAGTATTCCATATATTTTACAAAATATATACTGTTAGACATAAAAATATATTGTTAAGCGTAAAAAAGAATAAATTTTTGGAAATTTATCACACTTAATCGTGATTTCCGAGATCTTATTATGCAGTTAAAAATAAAATATTACCTAAGCATGGGTCATATTAAAACACTTTCACCAAACATGTTCAAAAACTAAAATAAAAACAAACAACAAACATAACCATTTCTCATACATAAAATTACAAAATTACAAAATTAACAATATAAAACTTATAAAATAAGTGTGTTTTTCAAGCCATTATATTTAGCATATGATTTTATTGCATAAGATTTATCTAGAAAAACTTTTAAAAACAATCATATAAATTATATTTTATTCTAAAATCATAATATAAATAAAAGAAATTTTAACACGTGCTCTAGCACAGGTCTTAATCTAGTGATTAGTGATATATTGTATAACTTCTGTCAAATATTAGTAATGAACATATCTATATCTATTTTCAAAAATATTTCTTTAGCAGTCTATTTTTAAAAATGCTCCTCACTAGACATATATGTCAGATAAAAAAATCATGAGGAGTCATTATCATTAAAATAGTTTTGTTAATGCCGTTGAGCAAAATCGCAAACCTACAAACAATGTCCGGGACACATTGTTATATACATCATTAAAAACAATTAATACTGTAAATTATAGTTTAACAATTACCAAGTGGCATCATTGAATTAGTTTACCGAGATGCTGTCATGCTAGCTGTAAGACAAATTTTGCGACTCTCAGCTTGTTTGTTTAATATTCGCCGCACCGCATCAGACAGCAATAGCGACACCGACGTCGGCGATGTTACTATAGTTGCTAAATATATATATATATATATAAACGTCGGCGATCTTACTATTGAATATGTTGGGTCGCTGTTTTTTTAGGGGTTACGTATAATATGCCTTATACGTTACTGTCATTACCATTAAGTGACTGATCCTCTCCTCCACACAACTCTTTACATGCTTTGCACATATTTGTGTGTTAAGCAACTGTTTTCTACTTCTTTTTTTTTTTGGTCGCGGGATTAAATCTTGCGATTAGTAAAATAACAAGGCCTCTGGTGGACTAACGAAAGGTTTGTGGCTCTGGAGTGGTTTCCTGAGATGACCTCTTAGTCGCATGGGATAGTCGATGAGAATCATTTATACCTGAATTTCTTTTGACTACAAAATCTATAAAGAAATAATTTGAAATTTATGTTCTTTTTTCATGTTTTACCTCAAAAGTGACCTTTTTTTTTTGCATATGTTTGTGTTTTATATGTAATCACTGATCAGTCATCTAAGCTATTAGATTTCATGAAACAATCTTAAGAAAATATCATAAAAATGGCTATCACAATGAAAACTTACTACAAGAAAATAGTAATTTTCCGACGGCAATAGTAGTCGCAAATTAATCACTAAAAGTGTGCTACGACTATGCTACGACTAAAATATGCAGTCAGTAAGTTACACTCATTGAACTGAATAGTTTTATCTTTAGTCACCATTTACTGACTAATTTTACGATTAATAGCCATAGTCGTAACATTAGTCATAGCGTAGTCGTAAAAGTTACGACTACGACTATGGTATAACTACGTTACTACGATGCTATGACGACTAGTTTAATTTACAATTACAGCTCATGAACTTACGACTACAGCTCATGTTATGACTTGTAACGTCTGTATTCCGATAAAATAAAATATTAGTGTTTATGTTAGGAATTGGAGTGAAACTGGTTTAGTTGTAATGGTTTATTAAATTGGTCAAGTTATTAATTAAATGAAAACTGTTTTAATTAATTCTTGGTTTAGCTAAATTATGGTTTAATCGAATTAAACCAAGGAAAAACCCTATGGTTCCTTTGAAAAAGAGGGGACGCCTCTGGTCTTAGGGGGGAGACGGGGGTGGAGGGTCGTGGTGATGATAGAGATGATAGGGGAGAGAGAAGCTCGGTGGTGGTATGAGGAACAGAGGGGATGAGTTCGGTTTGGTGTTAGAGTAAGAGCCATGTTATGTTGTTCGTGTTGGTTGCCGCCGTTTGTGAACCACGAGACTCTCGTTGTGAACAACCTTTGTCTTCGCGTGTCA
>NC_025689.1:22629949-22642336 GCF_000633955.1 Camelina sativa
GATAGAGATGATAGGGGAGAGAGAAGCTCGGTGGTGGTATGAGGAACAGAGGGGATGAGTTCGGTTTGGTGTTAGAGTAAGAGCCATGTTATGTTGTTCGTGTTGGTTGCCGCCGTTTGTGAACCACGAGACTCTCGTTGTGAACAACCTGTGTCTTCGCGTGTCACGTCTTCATCGGAGGGTAAACCAGTGTTGTTGACAAGGTATCGGCTACCTCTTAACTCTCGTGTATGTTGTTGTGTTATGTGAGTCGCTGATTTGTGGATTTGGTGGTCATGGGAAGAGGATCGAATCTTCTTGAGTGCGTGGATTTGTTTATTGGATTGATCTTTAGAATCGATTATTAAAGTAATTATGTAATCGTAAGGAGGAAGTGTTTGTAATAGTCATTGTATGTATTGGCTTATGTTGATCAATGTTTGGGTAAAGAGATAAAAGACGTAGAGCCTGGTTTGGTGGTGATTTAACGAGGAGAGGGGTGAGCCGTGTATATTAGTATATGTATACATGTAAGCATCTCCTTCTCCATGGAGTTGTTTTTGTGTTCGTGTTGTCTTCCGACTCAAGAAGAGGAGAAGAAACGTGAGTCCTAGAGCAAGGGATGTTGTGTTGTGGGTGGATGTTGTTGTCAAAAAGGAGAGAGAGACGCGGCGGAGGTGGGGAAGCCTCTGGTGGGTCTGGATAGTCATGTTATGGCTGTGTAAAGCTTCTCTAGTGATGGGAGAACAGAGAAGAGTGAATAGAGCTGAAGAGGAGAAAGAAAGTGAAAGAAGGTTGGAGATAAAGGCAGTGTGGAGTCGCCGATTTTGGAGGCTCGCCGGCGTCGGATCTTATATTTTTTCGGAAAGGTGACTTTACTGGCGTGATATCCATCAAGCCAGGAGTCCATAGCATCTGAAATAACTTCATTCGGAGTTAATCTCGAGGTGTTATGTTCGTTGCTTCCTGGACAAGTAATTTCGCTGAAACTGTGAAATCTGGGCTAAGTATAAACCCTAGAAACTGTTCCGAGATGGCTCTTTCTAGGCGGCATTTGGCGGTTCAAAACTTGTGTGATCGAGATGAAATGTGGTAGCGAGACTCGTGATAGTACGGGCTTTATATCGAATGGTGGAACTTCGATTTGAACGGTTAGTTTATGAATTATTCGAGTGTTTTGTTATAAGCTTTTGTATGGATTGAATTGTGTTTAGTTGTGTTGTTGGTTGAACCAACAAGCTCGGTTTGAGCTGGAACCTCTGTAAGCTTATTGAGCAAGGTCATGGTGGTTGTAGAACCAAGTTAGAGCTCAGGAGTGTCGGGTTAAAGCTAAGAAGGTGAATCGATAGATTTGTTGGAGAAGTGGTTCCGAGGCTGGATGGAATAAAGTATTCCAGCCCACCTCTCTTGTTACTCGGTCGCTAGGGATGGTTGGTTGTACGACTCAGTAACTAGATGAGGTGGTGTTTGGGATACGTGTTTAAGTGGCTTGTTCGGGTGGATCACGAAGTGGTCATTTGAAGGAGGAATTAGAGTTGATTGTTGTTCATAGCTGCAGAGCATGAGTTAGTTTCACTACAAGAAAAATGAGTATTAATAGCACTTTAGTATAGTGGTTTATGTGTTTATGCTATGGTTGACCTATGTCTATTTTTTTTATAGTGTTTCTAAAGTGATAAACGCTATGAATAATAAAATTTCATTGTCCGCCAAAATTTTAACGAAAATTGTATCTAAACTCAAGTTGTCCGCCCAAACAAAAAAAAATGATTAAGTTAAAAAAAAAATTGACCTAAACACTTAAACGACACACACAATTACACAATCTCATCTCCTTTCTTTGACACACAATATCTTCTTTTACGAGAAACACCTTAACATAAACCCTCAAGTCCAGTGACTAGCTCTCTCTATCTTCTCTCTAATTCTTGTTTTCTTCCCTGTACAACAATCCTGCTTCAGATCTTCGAATTTTGTTACATAGTTATTATGAAAACACTCCTCCAAATCTCATATTGGGCATCGTCTGAATCTCCTCCGTCTCTGTTGTTTCCAATTCTTCAGATCCGAATCCAGTATTATCGCGTCTCGGGTTCTTCCTCCTCTCCATGGTCTCGAGATCCAACAAAACCCTAGATTATACGTTCTAGATCCGCACTACTTCATCCCTCATCTCTTAGATCTATCTCCTCCTCGGAATGCATGATTCATCAACCAATTTTATCTAGTCACTTCTCTAAACGAGTACTCTCTCTCTCTTCTTCGTGAATTGCTTCTCCAATTTTTCTCTCGATTGGTTTGATTTTCTGACAAGGTTTTTAATTGTTGATGTGAATTTTGTTTCTGGGTTAGCTGATTTTGTAGGTTTATTATCAGATCTGTGCAAGTAGGTTTTCTCAGCTGGGCTCGTTTAAGAGAATAACCAAACAAGAGAAAGAACAAATGCACCCACCAAGTGTTTGCTTTTATTCCTCACTGATAGTTTTTTTGTTCACAAGGTAAAATCTCTAGATTTATCTGATTTAAGGGTTGACTCTGTTTTCATTTGAGTGTGATTAGAGTTTTAGTATTTTTGAGTATTATTGAGTATCAATCTGTTAAGTTTTTTTCTTATTTCATTTCTGATATACAGATCTGAGTTATTTTGTAGGTTTATCTTTCAGAATTAAGAATGATGTGTAAGGAGGTTCGTGAGGAAGTGAATCAAGCTAGAGACAAGGCAAACTAAGTTGAAGGAAAGGAGTATATGACAACATAAACTCAAACAATCTTCGGAAGCAGCTCAAGAAACTAAATGCTCAACAATGTAACAAGAAGATGAGCAACAAAAGATTGTGATTTTTCTCATTTAATTTTGTTCACATCATTAGACTCGATTGTTAAGTTCCACATTTATAAAAAAGACTTGTTGTACTTGTAAATTTTTATAATTAATAATATTTATTATTTTTGTCCTTGTAAATTAAAATTGAGGTTTTCAGAATTTAAAATTGGTAACAAAAAAAATAAAAATAAATTGCATTATATATACAAATGAGATAATATTTAATTGCATAAATATAAACGCTATTGTATACTACAATATGACAACAGACCAAAAAACGCTATCTAAAGTAGCTAACCTACGATGACGGGCGCAGATACAGCGTTTCTTAAAACGCTATGGTAACGTTAGATAGCATTATTTAGACGTTAAGAAAAGTCATTTTTCTTGTAGTGTTTGATCTAGTTAGTTTTTCTGGAAGTTTTTTTTGTAAGGAACGGTTGACGTCGGTTGCCTCTTTGGAATTATGGGGTAGTTCCATTGAGATTGTTTCCCATGTGTCCAGAGTGAGGATTAGGAATCTGGGTGCGGTCGTTTCATTTTGGTATCAGAGCGTATACAGTTCTAGGACAGGTTCTTGAATGGAAATAGAATTGTCTAGATCGTTTAACACTCGGTAAGTGCTAAAGAAAACATGAAGTGTTGGTGAAATACTTGATCCGTGAGTGGTCAAAAATGAAGTTGATTTTAAATGTTTGTGGCAATGGAAAACTTGGATAAGAATTGTTTTGTGGAGAATGTCATGAGTGTTTAGATAGAGGTCTAACTTTAAGACGAATGTGTTTTGGAGTTTGAGGAACTTGCGTTATGTGAAAAGATCTCGTAAGAATGGTTAGTCGAAATACTAACATTCTATAGTCAAAAAGGACAAATGAGTCCGGGTAAGGAAACCGTAAACTCAAATGAGAATTTGACAGAAAATCTAGACGATGGTCTAGTTATTCTAGAATTTACTAAGGACAAGTTTTTCTGGAATCTAAGACTGAGAGTTTTACAAGAGGAAGTAAAATTTCTTAAATGAATTGGTAAAGGCAAATGAGATGTCAGAACGCGAAATGGGGGAGACCTCACGGGAGATATGTGGACCAAGATGTATAGTTGTGGATCTTACATCGTCGGATTGTCTAGGCCGGTGTAGCCAGGCTGAGAAATTCATATTTGGCTAAGGGATTAGTTGGAGAATGTGAATGGGTTAACTAGATTAATTAGTGTAAGTACGGTTTCTGAGTTGAGATCTAAGAGGGCAAGAGATTGGGTGTGAGGTTTTCTCGCCAAAGACTTGTGGTGGATCAAGAGACTTTCTTGAAGTACTTGCGACTATGAGAACTAGTTGAAACTTTTTGAGTATGCGTGGGGAAAGAAAGGGACTGTGATAAGTCAAGTGTTGAAGGTTTTGAGTAATGGAACCTAAGCAGGATTGTCCGTGTGTTGATAGGAGTTTGAGGCAGGTTTGGTTAATGTCCTTTATGAACGGTGTGCGTTTGCTAAGCCGGGCTTTGTGAGTGTTCTTGGTGACTAGTGGAGCTTACCAACACACTAGTGTTAAGTTGTTGGGGGACTTCAGAGTCTCCATGGCGGAACCGCTAGGGCAATAATAACTTGCCTAGGTTACAACCGTAATGCGCCAAAAGCTTGATATGGATGTTATTGTTATCTTTGGGAACTAGGTTGTTTGCCAAAGTATATAAAAAAATGAAAAAAATAAAATATATATATATGCGTCCTTGGAAGCTAAGTGTGAGGTTTAACAAAACGCGGGTAATGTTAACACCTTGTAAGTTGTCAAGGCACGAGTGTGGTGGATTTTTCTCGATGATTGATCCATTTTATTCGAGAGTTCAGATAAGGCAGCAAGATTGGGGGTTGTGTACCCGCCAAAGTTGTTTGGTAGTTGGGAGAACTGCTTAGGAGCTTAGGATAATCATGCTTGATGGGATCATGTTGGCGGGAACTAAGTGAGTTCGTCGAGATGTTTCAGTTGTGTTAGTTGCAGGAACTAGGGGGTCAATTGGTGGCAACTTGTCCTGTGGGAAGGTTGTTAAAGGGTGGGGACCAGGGTTCGAGGAACGCCTGGCGCACCAATAACCTACTGGTGGATTGGGATATCCACAGTGATGGGTTAGGATCGATGCCCTGCAGGGCCAGCTTGGAGTCCGTTGGGACGGCTAGCGGTGGGCTAGCGGGGTCCCCAGACAGTCCGTTGGGGCAGCTAGCGGTGCACTAGTGGGGTCCGCGGGACGGGTTGTCACATGACTGCTCTTCGATTTTACGTTGAGCTTCTACCAGTTGCTCTTGCAATGCCACAAATGATGAAGAATCCTCTTGGGTGCTTGCGCTTGCCATTGACAAGAGTTGCATGGATGCTTCTCACTCTATAAAGTTTTTCTCGTGAATCATTATCAGTGGTGACTGTGAAGAGTAAGAGGAAAATAGTTAATAAAAAACATGAGAAGATTCTGAAATTAATGTGGATGGTGAAAAATGTTACTTACTTGAAGAATGATGGTCGTCAGTCAGTCATCTGTTGTGAGCTTCCGAGACTTGAAGCGCTGTCTGAAACAGCCGAAGTATCCTCAAGCTTAAACAACTTCTCTTGCACATTCTTCTCATAAATTTAAGCTATTTTCTCTGCCTTCCGATCCACACACGTACCATTTGGTTTTGTATGTGTCTTGGTGAAAACCTCACCAAGACTCACTTGTCTTCCCAATTCATCATCCTGCAATGTTACAAAATAAACAAGGATTATGATAGAGTTTAAAGTTGCAAAGGTGACAGAATTTTGTTATAGATATATAAAACTTACTAACCATTTCTTCTTGGATTTGCAAATACGACTTCGGCTTTGCTAAGTAGATGTGAGGACCGAGACCATTACAGTGAGACATACGAGCTTTGGAGTATATGACACTCTTTTTCCTCTGCTTTTTAGTCTCCCAGTTCTCAACCATCGTTTGCAAAATTGTATCATCGATCCATTTAGGTCGATCTCGACTAATCCTTGCGTTTCTAACCATGTCTTTCAACCATTTATGCAGAGACACCGAATTGGACAAGCTAGCATGTATGCAGAGATGCCAAATTGGAAAAACCAGTCGCTCAAACACCTAAAAACGCTTGAAATGTTCACCCACAAACTCCTGCAACCACAACCGTAATGCCCTAAAACGTCCATATTAAAATTATAATCGACATTGGAGACTATTATTCATAAGCCTAAAAATCCTAAAATCCACAATCATGCCCTACCTACCTGCCTTTGGCTATGGATAGTGGTGACGAGCGTAACTGTTCAAAAAACCTCTGATATTGAGTTGAGTACCAAGACAATTCCGAATACACCAACTTGAGGGAGAAACCACTTCCACAACCTTCGCATACTTGGGAATGCTAAAAACTTGCAGGACCAAAAGCGCCTGCTTAGTAAATAAGACAGCCCAAAAAGTACCATTTATCAAGCTAGAACAGAGTTGAGGTACCCTTACCTATCTCAAGTTTCAGAAACGAAGCTACAAAATCGCAAAATTTTAATAGCTTCCGCCACGCCCATGAGCCTGAGTTTTAAAAACCGAACAAATTACTATGTACTATATATATATGTAGACTATTAATCTTTTGAGTTGTGTTTGTTCCATCTATTTTATTTTAGTAAGAATCACTGACATTTAATTTTTCTATAGAACATATGTAATGTAATTTTAGCGTTTAATTTGGTCATTGACGAACTAATTAGGTAAGAGAGTTACTATACATGATTTTCTTTTGACTAAAAATTTATAAGAAAATTATCTGAACTTCATGTTCCTTTTATTTTTTTACCATAAAAAATGTAACCTTTTGCATATGTTTGTGTTATATATATAATCATCTAATCTAGAAAAATTCATCAAACAATCTTCAGAAATATCACAAAAATGGTTATCACAATGAAAACTTTAATAACATGTGTTTTTACTATCTTTTTCGCCATATCTTTTGTTCAAAGTCGTACGACAAGATCGGGTACTATTGTATTCTTACATCCACTTTTTAAATCATGGGCTTGATTTTTTCCTTGTAATTAATGTGTATATTGGTTTAATGATCTGTATTGACAAACAGGTTATGGAATGTTGTTTGACGAAGTGGAGTGCTTTGGAGGATTTGAACCGTGTCATGATCATGGGAACGTCAGTTGCACTAACTATTGTAAAGATTATCAGTATGATTTTGGCGTATGTACTCAAGACCGTGGATGTTGTTGTCATGGAAATATTCCAAAATAAATTTATCTAGTCAAAATGTAGTGTTATTTTCTTCAATAATAACATTAATAGTTTCAAGACTGAAATCTTATATCCTAGCTTCGTCTGTATTATTGGTCAACGGATCTGAAGGGAAGGAAAACTAAAAAAACAGTGTACGATGTCGGTGCTATTTAACCATAGCACCAGTCAATCATTACCTTTCCTGACAATGATCAAGACCTTGCCATATGAGATGAAGAACTAATTGGAATATGATCTGATTGAGAATTAATTTAAGGAATTATTCTCTCTGAATTTTCCATATAGAAGAAGTTATGAATTTGCAAATTTCGACCGTTCGACGAATGGTATATAATACATGAACATAAACTCGTAAACAATTAGAACTCATATGTATACCAGCTAACATATAAAATGGTGCCAATACCACAAATGGTTCGTCAGTTTATTTTGATATTTCCTTATCTATTTAAATGGTTTTATTTATCCCGTTTTAAAATATGGTAGATTTATTGGTACATCTTTCAAAGAAGGAGAATGAAAATAGAAGAAACAAGCTAAACGTTCTTGAAGACGTACTAATAGTCAACTTTGATGAGAATGAGTCTATCAAGACGATTAATTATCTTACGAAAACCACATTTGCTAATGGAAACTTGGATGTCAAACGCGGTTTAAAGAATATGTTATTTTACTAGGATTATAAATTTATAATGTTGCACAAATTAGTACTAGCTAGATAAGCTGTTCGTAAAAAATAGCCTTGGAAACATGATTTCTTAATGGGTGTTTTCTGTTCGTGAGATTTCGATGATCTTCGACCATGTAACCAGACAGACATACAAAATCGGAGATACTTGTACTTCTTTACGTTAAAGTTATTTTTACATTCATTATAGTATTAACGTTATATTAAAAAAATTATTAGCCTAAGAAATATTGTTTAAACATATTGAAAAATGATTTTTTCTTTAAAAAGTTGTTTAAAAACATGTTTAAATTTTATTTAAAAATATATTTCTAAATTTATAAGCCTCAAAAATCCTTTTAAAAAATAAATGAAGCAAATTATTGTTTAAACATATCAACAATTGTTAACCACCAATTTAAAAACTTCTAGTTTATTTGATAATTTACAAAGTTTTAGTTAATCTCATGCATAACGTGCATGGAACTGTATGTAAATTTAATTTTACATCAACCATGACATAATTACGTAACTTACACATGAATGAAATATTCTTAATTCAGATCCAATATGTAATCAAAGATCCTTGCTTACTCCTGATTCTTTTCTTAGAATCGATTTCATTGGTTTCAAAGACACATCCTCATACTCATCGAAGGAACTAAAACTTCCTTTTGATGTCCTCTTCTTGATTCTCCTTGAACTTATTCGAATCTCATCAACTTCATCCTTTATGCTCACGATTTTTCTCGGAGCCTTTTCTTTCGGGACACATAACTCTACTTGTTCTCCATCGGCAGATACCTTTTCATTGTTAACCATGTTTTTTCCAACATTACTAATGATATTAGAGCCAATATCAGAATTTTCATTCTTTGATTCAAATTTACCAAGCGTATGTGGTTGGCCAAGTGTTACTTTCTTCAAAGTCTGTTTGGCTAATAACTTCACCAAAAACTCGTAGAATTGTCTACAGATATTGAGAGGAAATTGAAGTTCTCGTTCCTTGTTTTCCATTTTTCGATCGAGTAGAGAGAAAAGCATGTTTTTGGTTTTAGGAGTTTATGTTTGGTTCAAAATGTAAGAACAACAAAAAGAAGAACAATATAATTCATTGTCAATGATGAAGATATGGTTAATTAATTAACTTGTAAGAATGGACTACTTTGGGGAGGAGAAGTAGATGAGGAATCAGCGGAAGAAACAAGTTTGGAATAAAGCTTGAGTAATCTGATTCTTTGATTTTAGATGAAGACACGTTCTCTAGCTTATATACATATATATATATATATATATATATATATATATATATATATATGCTTTAATCTTTAAAATCGTTGTCTCTATAATTAAGTAGATGTATGTCCATATTAAGTTTTATCAAATTTTAAAGTGTTACTTATTGCTATAAATAATATTTTATTTTTATCAAAAAAAAAAACTCATAAAATATTAAGCAGACATTTGATTTTATAATTATATTCCATTTTTTTAAATTAAAACTTTATTTTTTAACACCCAGGATCAGGTTATCCGAAGTCTTTTACGCGCGGGATATCCGGAGTTACAAAATCGGATAATGGTAGTTTGTTACAACAAGTTCAATGGTGTTAATTTAAGTTATCCAAGAAGTAAAGATCTGAGCACATCTTATCTAACGAACACATATCAATAGTTTTTTGTAAGGGAGGCGACGTGCAGATATTGAAACTTGAAAGGGAATGTTTAGGATTATAACTTAAGACAAGAGCTCAAAAACAATTCGAAGCAGCACTTTCAGGAGAATAGCATATAAGAAGCTAAAAGGAGCTTAGGGAATATGTATGATCTGCGAGTGTGTTAATAACATGCTATAAGATTATTGATGTTGTGTACGACCTACGAAATAATTGTGTTTGACTTTACCGACAAACTGCAACCATGGGAAAAAACAAGATTTTTGGAAGTTTAGTATCCTATATATCAGTGATTTCGGCAGTTGAGATTTTTACACACAATGTTTTGATATATGATTATAATCTTCTTCATTCTTGTCATTCTTCGTCGCACTTGGTGAATTGAATGCGATGAATGTGTTGGACTTTGTAATAATCTTAACCTCCTTCAGACAAATTCACTTTCCAATCCATCTTCATTGATTTGATACTCAATTCCTTCAAGGAAGTGATATATTTGAGTCCACCTGGAATCTTCTTTAACATTTTGCAGCCAATTATACTCAAAGCATGAAGACATGGCATCAACCCTTCTTCTACTATCCACTCTTCCAACTCCTCTTGATTTTCTAGTTTTGGAGCACGTAACTGAGGAAACCCTCCTTTCGAGCACACCATTCTCCTCCCGGAGAAAGCATTACATGATAACTCAACCCACTTCAAGTGAAGCGACTTCTCTGGAATCAGCATTGGATCCTTCTCCATATAACAAAACTGTAAAATTATGTTCGCAAAGTGCGGTGGGAAACGATGTTGATCAGGAAACTTTGGCATACGCATGTCTAAAGCTAATGCTTTGAGATAAACAAAATTTTGAATGAAATCTCTGCCATCAGCCGCACGTGCACCGTTCATGAAATCATATAAAGAAAGCTGTTGGAGATCTTTCAACTGATTGAGAGTTTAAGTTAGAGTTTCAAATTTACAACCATCATGGTAAGAGACAGCTAGATTCCTAAGCCTTTTCATACAGAGTAAGTCCGTTACGCAGGTGCGATCTGTCTTTCAATAATTTTTTCAAAGATTAAAAATATAATTTAAACATTAGAAATAAAAATAATACGTAATAATTTTTTTTTTTACTATTACATACACTATATTTTCAAAGTTTTAGAACAATTAAACTTATTGTCGCAAAAGCTTTAATTTGATATATTATATTAAATTTTTTAAACAGTAATACAAAAAATTTACATCGCATTGTATTTTGGGGCATTCTCAAAAATGCCCCTTTTCCATACCTCTTTTTAAAAATACCCCTTCATGTTGACCATTTTTAAAACTATCCTTCTTTATATACAAAATGACCAAATTACCCTTTTTTGAGTGACAGCAAGAATGTACAGTCATCAAAATCGAAAATATTTTCCCGCCAAAAAAATTTCCCGCCAAAATCGAAAAAAATTTCCGAAAAAATTATTTTTTCCCGCCAAAAAATAAATTTTCCGCCAAAATCGAAAAATTTTCCCGCCAAAAATATTGAAATTTATACCTTTTAAAAACCTTGTAAATGCTTTTAAAAAACTTTTAAAAGCGTTTACAAGGTTTTTAAAAGGTTTTTAAACACATTGTAAACGCTTTTAAAAACCTTGTAAATGCTTTTAAAAAGCTTGTAAATGTTTTAAAAGGTTTTTAAACACCTTGTAAACGCTTTTAAAAACTTTTTAAAAGCATTTACAAGGTGTTTAAAAACCTTTTAAAACCCTTTTAAAAATCTTATAAAAACTTTTACAAGGTTTTTAAAAACATTGTAAAAGCGTTTATAAGGTGTTTAAAAACTTTTTAAAAATCTTTTTAAAAACTATTTGAAAACCTTTTAAAAACCTTTTAAAACCTTTTAAAAATCTTGTAAAAGCGTTTACAAGTTGTTTAAAAAACCTTTTAGAACTCTTTAAAAAATTTTATAAAAGCCTTTACAAGGTGTTTATAAGGCTTTTATAAGGTAGAAACCTTATAAAACCTTTTAAAAACCTTATAAATTTTTTTTGGCGGAAAAAATTTTGGCGGAAAATTTTTTTTGTCGAAATTTTTTATCAAAATTTTTTTGTCAAAAAAATTTTTGGCGGGAAAATTTTTTCGAAAATTTTATGGCGGGAAAATATGTTGAAAATTTTTTGGCGGGAAAATTTTGTTTTTCTTTTTATGGAATAAAATAATTTTCATCTAAGGGTAAAATAGTCATTAAAAATTAAAAGAGGGCAAAAATAAAAATGGCCAGAAAATAGGGTATTTTTGAAAAGAGATATATCAAATTGTGGTGTGGTTTGATTTTCTGGTTTGATCTGATTCATCCATCAACGAAATAAACCGCCAATACTCTTATGGTACAAGAATAAACCGGCATGAACCATTATGACCACAAATGAAAAAAAGGGAAGAAAAATAATCTATTTCTTCTTCCTCAATCCAATGATTTTTCCCAAATTATCTTCCTTCGTCTCCACACCTTCTTCTTCTCCATCGCTTAATTTAGTCAAATCCCCAATTCATAAACCCTAATTCTCCATTTTTACAGATTCTGATTTCGTCTCTAACCATGAGCGCAATCTATCTACTCCGCAGATTCTCCTCGAAACCTTTTTCACGGTTTCACAGAAACATCTTCTTCTCCACTTTCTCCAAAGAATCATCACCACCAGATTTATCACGAACCACCAGAACTATCTTCACCCAAAGATCTGTCTCTTCGTCCATTTGGTTTTTCCCTCAATCGAAGATTTCACCAAATCGACGAGAATTCTCAACATCTGTTGAAACCAATCCCACTGTCAAAAGCTTCGAGAAGATTCATGTTCAGAGCGGTGTAATTGTAGAAAGAATACACAAAAACGAAGAAGAAGAAGNGAACTCTTTAAAAAATTTTATAAAAGCCTTTACAAGGTGTTTATAAGGCTTTTATAAGGTAGAAACCTTATAAAACCTTTTAAAAACCTT
>NC_025689.1:22647935-22655047 GCF_000633955.1 Camelina sativa
TTTAAAAGGTTTTTAAACACCTTGTAAACGCTTTTAAAAACTTTTTAAAAGCATTTACAAGGTGTTTAAAAACCTTTTAAAACCCTTTTAAAAATCTTATAAAAACTTTTACAAGGTTTTTAAAAACATTGTAAAAGCGTTTATAAGGTGTTTAAAAACTTTTTAAAAATCTTTTTAAAAACTATTTGAAAACCTTTTAAAAACCTTTTAAAACCTTTTAAAAATCTTGTAAAAGCGTTTACAAGTTGTTTAAAAAACCTTTTAGAACTCTTTAAAAAATTTTATAAAAGCCTTTACAAGGTGTTTATAAGGCTTTTATAAGGTAGAAACCTTATAAAACCTTTTAAAAACCTTATAAATTTTTTTTGGCGGAAAAAATTTTGGCGGAAAATTTTTTTTGTCGAAATTTTTTATCAAAATTTTTTTGTCAAAAAAATTTTTGGCGGGAAAATTTTTTCGAAAATTTTATGGCGGGAAAATATGTTGAAAATTTTTTGGCGGGAAAATTTTGTTTTTCTTTTTATGGAATAAAATAATTTTCATCTAAGGGTAAAATAGTCATTAAAAATTAAAAGAGGGCAAAAATAAAAATGGCCAGAAAATAGGGTATTTTTGAAAAGAGATATATCAAATTGTGGTGTGGTTTGATTTTCTGGTTTGATCTGATTCATCCATCAACGAAATAAACCGCCAATACTCTTATGGTACAAGAATAAACCGGCATGAACCATTATGACCACAAATGAAAAAAAGGGAAGAAAAATAATCTATTTCTTCTTCCTCAATCCAATGATTTTTCCCAAATTATCTTCCTTCGTCTCCACACCTTCTTCTTCTCCATCGCTTAATTTAGTCAAATCCCCAATTCATAAACCCTAATTCTCCATTTTTACAGATTCTGATTTCGTCTCTAACCATGAGCGCAATCTATCTACTCCGCAGATTCTCCTCGAAACCTTTTTCACGGTTTCACAGAAACATCTTCTTCTCCACTTTCTCCAAAGAATCATCACCACCAGATTTATCACGAACCACCAGAACTATCTTCACCCAAAGATCTGTCTCTTCGTCCATTTGGTTTTTCCCTCAATCGAAGATTTCACCAAATCGACGAGAATTCTCAACATCTGTTGAAACCAATCCCACTGTCAAAAGCTTCGAGAAGATTCATGTTCAGAGCGGTGTAATTGTAGAAAGAATACACAAAAACGAAGAAGAAGAAGAAGAAACAGTTTCTAGAGTAAATGTAGAAAGGAAAGCTTTGAGAGAAGAGAGT
The DNA here is from genome assembly GCF_000633955.1 of Camelina sativa. Classification (NCBI taxonomy): domain Eukaryota; kingdom Viridiplantae; phylum Streptophyta; class Magnoliopsida; order Brassicales; family Brassicaceae; genus Camelina; species Camelina sativa. The sequence goes on from NC_025689.1 coordinate 22,649,212, forward strand.
GAGGCTGAGAAAGAAGCGTGGAGGATTCTAGAAAACGCTATTGTTAGGTATTGTGGTTCTCCCGTTGGTACTGTGGCGGCGAATGATCCTGGGGATAAGACGCCTTTGAATTATGATCAAGTGTTTATTAGAGATTTTGTGCCTTCTGCTTTAGCGTTTTTGCTTAAAGGTGAAGGTGAGATTGTTAGGAACTTTCTCCTACATACATTGCAGCTTCAGGTATGTATGATGAATCTCTCATTGTATGTGTATAGTGATTGTGGTTTCTATGGGTTGGAATCAACTTTTGATATAGGACCTTTTAGTAGATTGAAATGGATTGATTTTTATGTGTTTGATAATTGATGTTGTGTGGTTTTGGTATTGATGGAGATTTGTTTGTTTCTATATAGAGCTGGGAGAAGACCGTAGACTGTTACAGTCCTGGCCAGGGATTGATGCCTGCAAGTTTTAAAGTAAGAACCGTGGCACTTGATGAGAACACTACGGAAGAGGTTTTGGATCCGGATTTTGGCGAATCAGCTATTGGCCGTGTTGCTCCTGTGGATTCTGGTCAGTAGATTCTCTCTGGCTAGTAAATTGTCAATGCATATGCGATTAGACTATTCGTTGAGAAGGCCATTGGGAGAGTTATGTGGGTTGTATTCTCCATGGGATGTTTCTTTGCTGATTGTTTGTTTCATCGTTTTAGGTTTGTGGTGGATTATTCTCTTACGTGCATATGGAAAGATAACTGGAGATTTCTCATTACAAGAAAGGATAGATGTTCAGACAGGCATAAAGCTTATCATGAACTTGTGTTTAGCAGATGGGTTTGATATGTTTCCAACACTTCTGGTCACTGATGGTTCTTGTATGATTGATCGTCGAATGGGTATTCATGGCCATCCCCTTGAAATCCAAGTATGTCAACACCAAGTCTTTGTTTGATTGTCTTTTCACAGCTTTTTGATATACATAGATATATATTATCTTGGGAGACTTTATACATATTTTTCTCTCTGGATTTGTTGCAGTCCTTATTCTACTCGGCACTCAGATGCTCCCGTGAGATGCTTTCTGTTAATGACAGTTCCAAGAATCTTGTAAGAGCCATTAACAACAGATTAAGTGCTTTGTCCTTTCATATCAGAGAATACTACTGGGTGGACATAAAAAAGATCAATGAGATATACCGTTACAAGACAGAAGAGTATTCCACGGATGCTACCAACAAGTTCAACATCTATCCTGAGCAAATTCCTCCATGGCTTATGGACTGGATTCCCGAGCAAGGTGGGTATCTCCTCGGGAACCTACAACCTGCGCACATGGATTTCAGATTCTTCTCGCTTGGAAACTTTTGGTCTATTGTTTCCTCCTTGGGTACACCAAAGCAGAATGAAGCTATATTGAACTTAATGGAAGCTAAATGGGACGACATTATTGGGAATATGCCTCTTAAGATTTGTTACCCTGCATTAGAGTACGATGATTGGCGTATCATAACTGGAAGCGACCCAAAGAACACGTGAGTTTCACTTACTCTTCATTTTCTCCTTTGTGCACTCCCTTGGCTTGTGGACAACATATGTATTTGTCTTGAACTTTCCTGTGAATCAACCCTGGAAAACACTTGTTGGACTGTGCAGGCCTTGGTCGTATCACAACAGTGGATCCTGGCCAACGCTTCTTTGGCAGGTACGCTGATATATGTCAGGAATTGAGATTAGATAAAATAATTATTAACAATACTCAAATATGCGTATAATTAAGCAACTTGCTAAGATGAGACCACAAACATCAACTGGCTACAATTTCAGAGTTTTCATTGGTAACATCTGAGGATTTCTAGTTTTTAAAAGACTTTTGTGTGTTTGATTTTTATAACAGTTCACATTAGCATGTATGAAGATGGGAAGACCAGAGCTAGCTGAGAAAGCTCTTGCATTGGCTGAAAAGAGACTGATGGCAGATCGTTGGCCAGAGTATTACGATACCCGATCTGGAAAATTCATTGGAAAGCAGTCTCGGCTTTACCAGACATGGACAGTCGCCGGATTCTTGACTTCTAAACTCCTTTTAGCAAATCCAGAGATGGCATCGCTGTTGTTCTGGGAAGAAGATTACGAACTTCTGGATATATGCGCATGTGGTCTCAGAAAATCTGACCGGAAGAAATGCTCAAGAGTCGCTGCCAAGACTCAGATTCTTGTTCGATGAGTGCAAAACTCAGTCTCTTTTGCTTCTCTCAACAATCGAACACAATAAGCTTTTTAGGCTATAGATACCACAGGACATTGAAAATTCACAGAAACTTGTCTGTCATATATATTTATTATTGATCTTTGTTTGTATGTGTATACAAATGATTGCAACAGTTTTATATCGTTGCATTTTCATGTAGATGACAAAGTAAGTGTTGCTTAAGCCAGATTTTACCAAATTGTCTATCTCATAATGCTTTTAACTTTTGACCCTTTTGATTTAATACTTAACCAAAACTCACAAAAACTTGGTAAATTAACCAATTTGCAATCGAAACTTATTCAAATTTTAGCTAACTGACCATGCAATTTCATAGAAATGAAAACTAAAAACTCAAATGACCCAACCCGGATACCCGAACCAAACTTTCACCTACCCAAACCAAACCCAAACCGAACTGATCTGGTTTAAATTCTAATACCTTTTACTTCAAACCCGTCCTAAACTCGAACTAACCCGACCCGGATACCCGAAGACTGCCGAATGCGCCATGCTCATCTCCGAAGGATTACAATTTACAACTAGTCAACTACGAGCTTTGTCGTTCCGACAATGGTGAAATTACTAAAGAACGCAGAATCCTCAAACAAACTGTGATCAGACATTGTTGGTGTCTGTAAGCAAGAGAATGAGCATCACGACGAAACTTGCACGCTCCAATGCGTTTAAACCAATCCCAAACTTTGTGAGAAGCTCTCTACGCAACGCCTGCGCCGAGTCAAGTAAAAACACAGAGTCGTCTCATCCTTATAAACCCAAGAAGCATCACATTTTAGCAACAAATCTAATAGTTTCGTATTTCGAAAAAGGCTTAGTCGAAGAAGCACGCTCACTGTTCGACGAAATGCCTGAGAGAGACGTAGTAGCTTGGACCGCAATGATCACCGGTTACGCTTCTTCCAACTACAACGCTCGCGCTTGGGAGTGTTTTCAAGAGATGTTTAGGAAAGGAACGAGTCCAAATGAGTTCACGCTCTCGAGCGTTCTGAAGTCTTGTAGAAACATGAAGGTTTTGGCTTATGGTGCTTCTGTTCATGGGGTTGTTGTTAAACTTGGTATGGAAGGTTCTCTGTATGTTGACAATGCTTTAATGAATATGTACGCTACTTGTTCTGTAACAATGGAGTCGGCTTGTTTGATTTTTCGGGATATTAAGGTGAAGAATGATGTTACATGGACTACTCTAATCACCGGGTTTACACATTTGGGTGATGGCATTGGCGGTTTAAAGATGTATAAGCAAATGTTTCTGGTAATTTTGCTACATCTTTGCCTTCAATGAAGTTGTTATGTTTTGAGGTTTTAACATTTTGGATCTGTTTTGTGTGTTCAGGAGAATGCTGATGTGACGCCTTACTGTATAACCATAGCGGTTAGAGCTTCCGCTTCAATTGATTCTGTTACAACCGGCAAGCAAATTCATGCATCAGTGATTAAACGCGGGTTTCAGTCTAACCTCCCGGTGATGAACTCTATACTGGACTTGTATTGCAGGTGTGGGTATTTACCAGAGGCGAAACGCTATTTCAATGAGATGGAAGATAGAGATCTGATCACATGGAACACTCTTATTTCTGAACTCGAGAGATCAGACAGCAGTGAAGCTCTGCTCATGTTTCAGCGGTTTGAATCACAAGGCTTTGTGCCTAGTTGTTACACTTTCACAAGCTTAGTTGCTGCATGTGCTAATATAGCAGCGTTGAACTGTGGCCAGCAACTTCATGGACGGATTTATAGAAGAGGGTTTAACAAGAACGTTGAGTTAGCTAATGCTTTGATCGATATGTATGCTAAATGTGGCGACATACCTGACTCTCAGAGAGTATTTGGAGAAATCATAGAGAGGAGGAATCTTGTGTCTTGGACTTCGATGATGATTGGGTACGGATCACATGGTTATGGAGCACAAGCTGTTGAGCTTTTCGACAAGATGGTTTGTTCAGGTGTTAGACCTGACCGGATTGTGTTCATGGCGGTTTTGAGCGCTTGCCGCCATGCTGGTCTAGTGGAGAAAGGATTGAAGTACTTTAAAGAGATGGAAAGCGAGTATGGTCTTACTCCAGACCGAGATATTTACAACTGTGTAGTGGATTTGCTTGGAAGAGCTGGAAAAATAGGTGAGGCTTATGAATTGGTTGAGAAGATGCCGTTTAGGCCAGATGAATCCACGTGGGGAGCGATTCTTGGTGCTTGTAAAGCTCATAAGCATACGGGATTGATAAGTAGATTAGCTGCAAAAAAGGTTATGGAGTTGAAACCGAGAATGGTGGGGACTTATGTTATGCTTTCGTACATCTATGCAGCAGAAGGGCAGTGGGTTGATTATGCGAGAGTGAGGAAGATGATGAGGATGATGGGGAACAAAAAAGAAGCCGGTATGAGCTGGATCCAGGTCGAAAACCAGGTTTTTAGCTTTGCTGTGAGTGACAAAATGTGTCCTAATGCGAGTTCTGTGTATTCAGTCTTAGGGCTATTGATAGAAGAGACCAAAGAAGCTGGCTATGTTCCTGACTTAGACTCCTTAGTTCATGATCAAGAAGTCGGAACTTAAACATGATATCATAATCTGGTTCTTGATTTCGTCGTGATCGAGTAAAATGGAGAGGATTTGGTATATTAATGCGCTAGTGCTGTTGTTTGTTGTTAAGTTGTCGGTTGGATTGATGCTCAACGGCTTTTTCCGCTTATTCAATGACGCAAGACACAACTAACAAAGATCACGAAAGTTAATATGAATGACATCAAAGGATTGTTGAAGACCACTGAAACTGACAGTACCTGGACAAGTCTCTTTTAGGTATGGCTCTATGCATACATATGGTATTGGTGACTGTCCTACTTTTTAAAGAACATACATCACCATACCTCGATTTAGATCAGGTAATGGCAAATTTTGGTAGCAGGAGAATTTTAATATGTCTTAGTGGATCAAGTGTTGTTGGCCTATTTATAATACATCTCTTCTTTCTTGTGATTTATGATAGCTTCCAAGAAACTTTTAGAAATCGTTGGCTATGGAATAGTAACCTCTGAGTTTCCTTTATTAAAAGCAAAAGATATTGCTTTCTGTTGTAATGTTAACATCAGAAGCTGTCCACAAGGTTCAGATCTAGACAATTAAGAACCTTACCTTTTTTTCCATAGGTTTTTGATAATACAGAATCTACTTTTTTAAAGGATATTGATTTTATAGATATCTTTAGATCCAAATCTGAAATTGTATTATCTTATTGATAAAGGAAATTAAGCAGAAAGTAAAACATGATTAGAAGGATAAATAGAGAGAGACTAAGCATCAGTGACTGCAACAGCTTCTTTGACATTGTTCTTCTCAATTGCAGGCTTCTCAACCTCAGGAACAATAAAAGCAGACACTGGGAAAGTCCTGGACAGACCGGTCGGTGTCTTGAAATTGATCTTCCCTGAACTAATCGGCTCCTCCAAGACAAGCTCATTGAGAGTGACCCAGATAAGAAGCTCCTTGGCCTTAACACCGCTGAGCTTCTTGATCTTTCCGACCTCCACCTGGGCGGTAACCTCAGTGGCGTAAGAGACAAGTTTACTAATAGCTTCAAACTTGTGGGTGATG
>NC_025689.1:22655742-22660742 GCF_000633955.1 Camelina sativa
CACTGGGAAAGTCCTGGACAGACCGGTCGGTGTCTTGAAATTGATCTTCCCTGAACTAATCGGCTCCTCCAAGACAAGCTCATTGAGAGTGACCCAGATAAGAAGCTCCTTGGCCTTAACACCGCTGAGCTTCTTGATCTTTCCGACCTCCACCTGGGCGGTAACCTCAGTGGCGTAAGAGACAAGTTTACTAATAGCTTCAAACTTGTGGGTGATGCTCTTCTTCTGCTTCAACCACACAATACCTGTCTGTCTGTCGTAACCGACCTCTTCAATGTCCTTCAATGGCAATAACCCATTAGGCATAGAGACTTCCTTGAGAAACTCCTTTGTCTTCTCACGGCATAACTCATCTCCTGTGTATTTCTCTGCCCTAGCTCTCACTTCATCTGTAACCAAACCCATCTCTGTGTTTTTTTTTTTTTTTTTTTTTGGTGTTTGCTTTGTTTTGTGTTAAGATCTCTGTCTTTTGGGTTTTTAGTGAGAGATCTTTGCCTTTTAATTTATAGGTGGTGTGGTATGGATTCACCCTTGTATTCTCTATTTAATTACGGATTTTGCCACTGTATGAAATTTAATGACATGTGACTATGAAAAGCTCCTACAAAGGTTTAGGGTTAAAAAGTAATAAGTCAAAGATTAAAAAGCATTGGGATGTTAAAATAGGTTACACGATTTGAGCAAGAAAAAGTAGTTGATCATTGCCTTAAAGTGTGAGTCTTTGGGTTTTAGAATCCAATCTACAAATATTCAAAACATCACATTGAAATTACTACAAATCACACATTTATATCAAAAGATCAAAAATCAAGATATCATCCTTTTATTAGCATTATTTTTTTTAGCTCGGTCTATATTTAGAAATATTAATTTATTAGGTGAAAAAAAAAGATGAATTAATAATTTGGGTGATGCATGTATATATAGACAGTAAAGGTCTTTAATGGTTACAGTTGGGCAGATATATGGCCTAAATTAAAGTGACTTGGGTGAGGAGACAAACGTTACACAATACTACCAATAACGCGTGGACATGTGTGAATCGCATTTTTTTCATTTGTAGGTAGGACGGTCACCTCATTTATTCGCATGGTGAGGTTACAACTTGCATATGTGATGAATAAACCAAAAACAAACAAAAGGTACATGAATCACGGTCTCGTATGCAGTGATCTATTCTGTAGAGTCATCACAAGACTTCAAATAAAGTTATAGTTAGGTTAGGTTAATATTTCTAAATATAGACCGAGCTAAAAAAAACTTGTAACCACTACTATCTAGATATACAAATTTTTGTAGTAATATATGTACATCTAAAAGTAATGGATTATTTTCACCCTAAAAAGATTTTAAGTATTGAGAAATATTTTTTTTTATTGTTGTCAAATTTTTTTAGTAGCACTTTTGTCTATAAAAAAGGAGTGACTGTTTAATGGTGATTAAAACAAAAACAGAGATCGACCGTTTAATTTTAGTAGTAAATTATGTGTGTTGACTGTTGACCAAAAGAAAATATAACAAATTAATAACAATAAAGGGCAGAATTAGTAGATACATGCTGTATTATTTTTAACTAGAAATCATAAAATGAAAAGTTTCCTGAAATTTAGATCCTACTGCCAAAAACCTCTTCATATATACATCTATATATTCAATTAGTATTTAAAAGATCACAAAAAAAATATATATATATATATATATATATATATATTCATGCTTTTATAAATTAACTAGGATATATCCCGTGCTTAAAGCACGGGTCAACATTTTTTAAAAAATTATAATATAATAATAAAAATTATTATTTTTTAAAAAATTATTTTGTTTGAGATAATATTTATTTTTAATTGTTATGTAAATCTATTAGTCTATTTGAATACTAATTATTTTAGAATATTATAGTATTTAATTTTTGACGTATTATTACAGTTTTATATTGTTTATTTGTTGTACTTGCATCATATTTTGTGAAATATAAAATAGTAATTTTAATATTATAATTGTGAGTAAATAAAAATTATTAATTTATCATCTATATAAATTTAGTTTTACCAACCCGCCAATGTGGAAATTAAAACACACATTTTCATACATTGAGTAATATATCTTTGTTTTAAAAAATTCAAATCACAACATATGCAGAAAAATATGCATTTTATTAATTATAAGTATTATATGAAACTTCTAAACAATTTGTAAATAAAATAAAATAAAGATGATAGGAGAATTTGAAATCTTAACAAAATCTTCGAATTTAGTTATTAAAAATAATTGTATTGTATACTTGGATATAAAATCTTAGTTTTTAAAATTCTGATTGGTTTATATATTTTTTTAAAAAAAAATAATTAGTAATTTCGTTCATAATTTATTAGAGAGAGAAAACATTTTTTTAATTTTTTTTAGATTTTTTAATATTTGATATGTGAGTATTTTTTATTTTTTATTTAATTATATTTATTTAAATTAGTTAATTAAGCTTAATTAATTTAGTCTAATGGCAATTGAATGTAATTTTTTACACATTATAAGGTTAGTTTCATATTTGTACTTCTCAATTAATATAGTAGGATAAGGTAATCTTATCTTATATAATAAAAAAGAGTTCACTCAAAAACATGCTATGGGATATTGAGCAATTGACTGTTTAGGTTTTCAATTTGAGAATTTGTTAAAAATGCCCCTTTTGATATATCCCTTTTCAAAAATACCCTCTTTTCTGGCCATTTTTATTTATGCCCTCTTTTAATTTTTAATGACCATTTTACCCTTAGATGAAAATTATTTTATTCAATAAAAAGAAAAACAAAATTTTCCCGCCAAAAAATTTCCGACATATTTTCCCGCCAAAAATTTTTCAAAAAAATTTTCCCGCCAAAAATTTTTTTGTCAAAAAACTTTTGATAAAAAATTTCGAAAAAAAAAATTTTCCCGCCAAAAATTTTCCCGCCAAAAAAAATTTACAAGGTTTTTAAAAGGTTTTATAAGGTTTCTACCTTATAAAAGCCTTATAAACACCTTGTAAAGGCTTTTACAAGATTTTTTAAAGAGTTTTAAAAGGTTTTTTAAACAACTTGTAAACGCTTTTACAAGATTTTTAAAAGGTTTTTAAAAGGTTTTAAAAGGTTTTTAAAAGGTTTTTAAAAGGTTTTTAAAAGGTTTTTAAAAGGTTTTTAAAAGGTTTTTAAAAGGTTTTTAAAAGGTTTTTAAAAGGTTTTTAAAAGGTTTTTAAAAGGTTTTTAAAAGGTTTTTAAAAGGTTTTTAAAAGGTTTTTAAAAGGTTTTTAAAAGGTTTTTAAAAGGTTTTTAAAAGGTTTTTAAAAGGTTTTTAAAAGGTTTTTAAAAGGTTTTTAAAAGGTTTTTAAAAGGTTTTTAAAAGGTTTTTAAAAGGTTTTTAAAAGGTTTTTAAATGGTTTTTAAAAGGATTTTTAAAAGGCTTTTAAACACCTTTTAAATGCTTTTAAAAAGTTTTTAAAAGCGTTTACAAGGTGTTTAAAAACCTTTTAAAGCATTTACAAGCTTTTTAAAAGCATTTACAAGGTTTTTAAAAGCGTTTACAATGTGTTTAAAAACCTTTTAAAAACCTTGTAAACGCTTTTAAAAGTTTTTTAAAAGCATTTACAAGGTTTTTAAAAGGTATAAATTTCAATATTTTTGGCGGGAAAATTTTTCGATTTTGGCGGGAAAATTTTTTTTTTTGGCGGGAAAAAATAATTTTTTCGGGAAAAATTTTCGATTTTGGCGGGAAAAAAAATTTTGGCGGGAAATTTTTTTGGCGGGAAAATATTTTCGATTTTGATGACTGTACATTCTTGCTGTCACTCAAAAAGGATAATTTGATCATTTTGTATATAAGGAGGGGTAGTTTTAAAAATGGTCAACATGAAGAGGTATTTTTAAAAAGATATATGGAAAAAGGGGCATTTTTGAGAATGCCCCTTTCAATTTTTATCTAATCCAAATAATGTTTAGGTTTTCAATTTTTTTAGTCAAAAATATTGAATGCATAGCATGTTTAATAAATAAAATTAAATTTAACTTATATGAAATTTTAGTTCTTCTTTTCCTCACTTGAAAAATAATTTCTATTATTCACATATACTCTTTTTTCAATTATAAGACTTTTAGCCTTTTATTTTTGTTCCACTTTATAAGGTTTTTTCAAATTTTAATACATTATTTATGTGTGTTTTAATATATTATGACTATTTTATATTCTGCAGTATTTTATCTAATTGGTTAAACTCTTTTAAATAAAAAATAAATAATATTCTGTCATGTAAAAATAAAAATATATTTATAATTTCTTAAACTTTGTGCTTTTAACTAAAATGAAAGAGAGGAAGTAATTTAACATTTTATTCCAAAAAAAAAGAAAGAAAGAGAGGAAGTAATAAATAACGGTTTACTCAAAAACATGTTATCAGACGTTGTTTGATGGAATGCTTAGAGTATCCCCATTGCCCGAAAAAACGAAAAACTAAATACTGTATGGAAATAAGCAATTCATAAATGAAACAACCACACCTTTTTAAAAAAATTAATAATTCGTATCTCTACAAATTTTTTTTTTTTGTATGAATGTAAAATTATACTCCCTCCGTTTCATATTAAGTGTCATTTTAAGATTTCTCACACATATTAAGAAAATCATTCAATTTTCTATTTTACCCTTTACTAATATATTATACAATTTTCTGTTGGTCAATACATTAAATTAGTAGGGATAAAATTGGAAAATTTAACAAACATCTACATTGGAAATATAAAGTGACACTTATTTTGTAACAAAATTTTCACTCTAAAATGACACTTAATATGAAACGGAGGGAGTATTCAACAAAAACACTGTGTTACAATAAATGCATCTTCAAGCTGAAAGTTTAGAAAGTGGTGCTAGAAAAAAACAAAAACTAGTAACTGTGGTGTTGGAACCAAATTGGAGACCATCAGCATAAGCTGGAATACTTGTCATAGTATTCAGTCGGTTCCGGACATGTT
>NC_025689.1:22669306-22682780 GCF_000633955.1 Camelina sativa
TTAAATGTTAATAAAAAGATCACTCGTAATAAAAAGATCACTCGTAATAAAAAGATCACTCGAAAGAAACNAAGAATACGCATGTATACGCGATTTCCGATTCATTAATGATAGAGACTTTTTACTATATATAATAAGTTACGGTATCTAAAAACAACTATATGCACAAATTAGGAGGGATTTTTTTAAATTCCATCTTTATACATGAGATTAATTTAATTAATCACATAGATACCAATTAGAGCGGATCCATAAAAAAATTAATAGTAATAGAATCCTCCTTTTTGAGATCTAAATTTAGATTTTTTTATAATATAAAATGAAGAATTAAGAAGTTGATAATTAAATTCAGATCCTTGTACAAAAAAACTACCATTATTATTACTGATCAGTAAAATTCATATCTTTCAATTCATATTAAAAGGGGAAGGATTTCTTTTTATGATAAAAAATACATTCATTTCATTTGAAGAACAAAAAGAAGAAAGCAGGGGATCCGTTGAATTTCAAGTATTTAGTTTCACTAATAAGATACGAAGACTTACTGCACATTTGGAATTGCACAGAAAAGATTATTTATCTCAGAGGGGTCTACGAAAAATTCTGGGAAAACGTCAACGACTGCTGGCTTATTTGTCAAAAAAAAATAGAGTACGTTATAAAGAATTAATTAATCAGTTGAATATTCGGGAATTAAAAACTCGTTAAATTCCAAAATTGTGAATTAGTGAATTTTTTAGATCTTCAATTTTTTGAAAAACTTCTTTATTCAGCAATCTAATTCATGCCAGAACGAATCAAGGAAAAACTTATGAAGAGACCAGTTACAGGAAAAGATCTTATGATAGTCAATATGGGACCTCACCACCCATCCATGCATGGTGTTCTTCGCTTAATTGTTACTCTAGATGGTGAGGATGTTGTTGACTGTGAACCCATATTAGGTTATTTACACAGAGGAATGGAAAAAATTGCAGAAAACCGAGCAATTATACAATATTTACCTTATGTAACGCGATGGGATTATTTAGCTACTATGTTTACAGAAGCAATAACAGTAAATGGACCAGAACAATTGGGAAATATTCAAGTTCCTAAAAGGGCCAGCTATATCAGAGTAATTATGCTGGAATTGAGTCGTATAGCTTCTCATCTGTTATGGCTCGGCCCTTTTATGGCAGATATTGGTGCACAGACTCCCTTTTTCTATATTTTCAGAGAACGAGAATTTGTATATGATCTATTCGAAGCTGCCACCGGTATGAGAATGATGCATAATTTTTTTCGTATTGGAGGAATAGCGGCCGATTTACCTTATGGTTGGATAGATAAATGCTTGGATTTTTGTGATTATTTTTTAACAGAGGTTGTTGAATATCAAAAACTCATTACACGAAATCCTATTTTTTTAGAACGGGTTGAAGGGGTTGGGATTGTTGGTGGGGAAGAAGCAATAAATTGGGGTTTATCCGGACCAATGCTACGCGCATCCGGAATACCATGGGATCTTCGTAAAGTTGATCGTTATGAGTCTTACGATGAATTTGAATGGGAAATTCAGTGGCAAAAACAAGGAGATTCATTAGCTCGTTATTTAGTACGACTTAGCGAAATGACAGAATCCATAAAAATTATTCAACAGGCTCTGGAAGGACTTCCAGGGGGTCCCTATGAAAATTTAGAAAGCAGGGGCTTTGATAGAAAAAGGAATCCAGAATGGAATGATTTTGAATATCGATTCATTAGTAAAAAAAACTTCTCCTACTTTTGAATTATCGAAACAAGAACTTTATGTAAGAGTTGAAGCTCCAAAAGGGGAGTTGGGAATTTTTCTCATAGGAGATCAAAGCGGTTTTCCTTGGAGATGGAAAATCCGACCATCTCTTTGAGTTCTAATTGATTACAGAAGTATTATTCAGCAAATTGAGTTAGATCTATCCAGAATCTATCATCTTATGTCTAAGGTTTTTCCCGTACAAGGTACGGGTCTAATACTAGTTCTTAATAATTCTTTTTATTAGTTCATAGAAGAGCTAATCACATATAATTGGTTTAGCTTGTTAAACAAGAAATAAATCAAGCTCTAGTACTCTATTTCTTCGATAATTCAATACAAGTAACATAGAGTATAAGAGAACGAAGAAGAACATCATCGTTGTCTTCTTGTACACTACGTAATAATATAGACCTCCAAGTTAACGATACCCATAAAATATCGCAACTCCGATCACAAAAATAGTTGGATGCAATCCATTTTTTTCTTTTTAAATCGAAGGCGAAACAATTTGGCACAAACAACAATTCACAGGAGCCCAAAGTCAAGACTTTTGAACAAGCATGACCGTAGTACCAGTAAAGCTACAATCTGACATCGAATTCACCAGCGCGTGTCTGAGCACGAAACCCTTTGTACAGACGAGGAGGTACAGTTTGAAGATCAAGTTTCTCAATTCTTAGGCCAGACAGAGCAATACCCATTATCTTAAACCCGAGTTTGAATGTCGGAAACACATGAAGTCGTTCTAACCCCGTTTCCAGCGCTAGTGTTCCGGACAAACACGGAGTCTTGTCCTTTGGGATTCGCCCGATCGTCCATGTACATGTCTGCAAAACATAGTCCCTACTCAAAACGGGAAAACTTTCTAAATCTGGAGGCTGAACTCAAAAGCAAAAGCCAGACACATTTGTTACCTTGTTAGAGAGGATGGTTACAGTTCCATGATTTGATGAGAGATCTGCAGATGAAACAGAATGAGGAAGCTGGAAACTCAAGGTTATCGACTCAATCGCCTTTCCTGGGTCGCTTCTGATTCCCACGAGCACGCTAATCCGACATGTACCCGAATCTGATGTTATTTGAGGTTTTACATACATAGGTGTGTTCTTCAGCTTCCTCACCCTAAAATTGCGCATTAGAGATGCTTAGACTGTAAGAATAAATATTCAAGATAGTGTTTGGCTGTGAAAGAAAAGCACACAAACCTGTAACTCATGAGCTTGAACTCTCCATCTGGAGGAACAAAGGAGAGAACTTGATGAGATTCCCACGGTCTGAAGCGTACACACGGGTGAAACCTCATGTCTTCGAGGATTGATGGATTTGCAAACGACAATGTCAAATCTGGAAAACCAGTAAGCTGAGAATTCATTTGGACTTCGCCATAAATCTCGCATTTTACTAACTCTCCATCCCTGAATGTTTTTCAAAAGTATATATGTTTCGAGTGAGATGAGTCCGTATACGTTAAATGATGTTTTTTTTTTGTGAATCTTCTTTAAAGCACAAACCTGTTTACAATTGCATCCATTTCTTCAACGAGGTCAACATAAACTTCGTTGCTAGAGTACTTTGGATCTGTCGGTCGCCATGGAACACAAGAGCCAGCCCCACTCGGGAGTGTGTCACTAACATTGGAAGCATTTCCCGTTACAACACTCAACATTTTGCTCACTAGATTCGGTGGAGCTATCATTTCTCTCAGGATGCTTGGTTCTGTTGTGAGAGGGAAACCATTATCGATCATCTCATCCAAAAGCTACAAGTCACAAATATGGGTAACCTTTTCAGTTTAAGGCAATCAGGCCATAGCAAAAATAAACTTCGGCAGACACAACGAAGCTATTAATCTAACAGTTAAAGCAAACCAACGAAACAAGTTCACAGGAAAACAAGAACAATTCAACACAGTAAACCTCTTTGTTTCAATCACTCAAAACGTGGAAAATGTTAAAACTGTCTACTATATACAAAATCAAAAACAGAGAAGCTGGAGAAAGATGCGGATACTATGATATTGACATAGAAAAACAAGAACAATACAAGCTAAAAAAATGTAACGATTAACATATATTCTCCAATCTCCAGATCATATAGAAAGAATCCACAACTACGAGTTGATTACACACACGAGGAAACGATGTAACCGTATCCCAAAATGTCTTTCTTTTGGTGTCATAAACTTTGCACAAATGGTAAATCGAAGTAACAAATGAGCCACATCCCACCAAAGAAACAAATAAGCACATATGAGCTAGACTAACGAACGTGCAGAAACTATAATAGCCACTCATAAATTGCATACTGATAAACAAAGATACCTCATAGACAATGATGAAATTATCCTTAATGAGATCTTCATTTACCCCACCAAGGTAATCAGACAGAACATCAGCAACTCTGCAAAGAAACTAAACTTCACAAAGTTACAAAAACTTCACCATTTACGCAAAACATTGAAATCTACAAAAGGAGAAGCAAAAGATTCACCTCGATTGCCATCAACGGTGGCATTTCGACTTGACTACAAGCTAAGAACGTGATACCGTCGCGAACGATTTGAAATAGGTAATGTGTTGGTGAAGCAATCACTGGAAGTGACTATCCAAAAACAAAACAAAAATGCATAAGACACACACTAAGACAGTACAATCAAGAGTTAAAGATGACCCATGAGTTAAAGTCTCCAACTTTGGATTCGAATTTGCAAAATGTAATGATAAAAGATTGAAACTTGACAAATCAGACAAATTCAAGAACCAATGAACTAAAAAAAAAAAGGAACTTTAGTATAAAAATACCTTAAAGGAATCGCCTTGGGATAAAGATTGATCCCAGAACCAAGCACATATGGATCGATCAACGCGATGACCCGTAAGCTGCTTCTCTAGCATTACCTCTCTGTGAACACACAAAGTCCAAAATTTCAGACTGATTAAATCAAATTCGATCTGAATCTGTGAGATTTAAGGGTTGAAGATTCACTTACCCAGAATCGGAGAGGAGATATATACATTGAAGCATCTCTGCTCACGATGCGTCGTGAATCTGTGATTGCCTTTGTGTTTGAGATTTTGGTTTTTTATTTGTTCATGTTTGAGATTTAGCTTCCAGCTAGAATACTCTGGCCGAGTCAGAGACTTTTTAGTACGATTGAAATAGTAGGCTAATGGGCTCATATTGGGCTTACAAAGTCCGTAATTTTTGTTCGCTTTTGATTTCACTGTTGAACTACAAGAACTTTTTTTCCTTTGTTTTTATTTTTTTTGTTAAAAGGCTTCCAATTTATAAACATACTAGTATTTTAGTACGGGAATTTTTATCCTTCTAATATGATTAAAATATTATTAATGTATGTTTTATAAAATACCTATATATATATATATACTGTGTATATAGTTGCAATTGCAATTGTTATAGTAAATACTATATACTGATCTAAAGTCATTCATCATCACAAATTTGAGAAAGCAATCTATCGCAAAAAGAAAAAATCTTTGGTAAGTGATGATGCATCTTATTTCACGTCGACTTAACAAAAGAGTTTTTAAGAAAGTTTGCTACGTGAATATAAATTGTTGTTGTTGTTTTACCTCTACATTGACCATCCATTTTGTATCTGTCGGGGGTCGAAGATGCTCATTATTTGCCTTCGAAATGTATACGTCTGATCTAGTCATTGACGATGTCCAATCCATGGTTCCATATGTAATTTTTGTCAATCAGTGCTTCTAACATGAACTCATAAAGAGAGATTGAAGTAAATATATTTGCGATGATGATCTAACCATTTACCTTATTGAGGTGTGGAGGTTTACTTTTGGAGGGGATTTGCTTTGCAGCGTTGATTTCTATATAACATCATTCTGATTTGAGAAATAGATAATGTGATGGAAACCGTGCAATGTTCTTGTTTAAAAAGTTATTGTTAAAAGAAAACTGTTATGTTATTTAATGTATAAAATTTTTTAAACTGAGAAAGAGATCGTGGGTTTATGGCGAATAATGTGTTTCTAATAATCAATTAGTTTAAAGAAATATTTATTTAGTAATTTTAAGACTTTTTCATTAGTAATTTTAAGACTTTTAAAATTAAAATCAATTAGTTTGGAGAAATAATTAATTAATAATCAATTAATTTGGACGTATGATTATTAATTAAAAATCATGATTTGTTAAATTGAGAGTGATATTAAGACTTTTTCATTAAAATCTTAGAGGTGTATTAGAATAATTTTAGGGGATTAATAGCATAAAATTATTTATTTTAATTATTTTGAAAACTAAAATTGTATTTTCTTTTTGTTACGGCAAAATAGAAAATGTTTTTTTCAGAAAATTGTTTTTTTTGGCTGGAAGTTGCGCCACGTTCTCATATTTTGTTTTAATTATTTAAATTATGAAATAGAAATCTATGTGGCAAAGTTTGATTATTGAAATGATTTGTGCTTTATAAGATAAAGGATATGCCCAATGGGCTATTTCCGGAATAGGCCCATACAATTATCCCCTTAGGGCCCAGTCCAATTACATCAAACCAAACCAGATAACAAAGACCAAAATTGACTCGGGTATACCAAACTAACAGGTAGCTAACCGATATAAGCCAGAAACCCTAATCTGCAATGGAGAACCCTATTGCAGTCGCTTCCCACGAAGTTGCGGATACTCGTCGGCTCAAGACCACCGGCGAGCCGGGAAAACGGGAGTCAAACGGAGAAGGTGACACAGGACCATCACCATCTCGCCACCGTAGAGTTGTGAAGAGAAGGAAGAAGAAACCGATCTAGTAATCCGGAAGCCATAGTTCAGTCTGATAGAGATAGAGCAGTAGGGAGTAGATCTAAACAGCCATCGACGGTGGCTTAGCCTTGCCTTTCCGGCGGTAGACCTCCCCCGTCAAACCACCGGCCGTGACAAAACCTCCTGCGTCTCCAGCCGTTCAGATCTAACCGCCGTATCTTTCCATACCTTGCCGAGAACTACCTTCTTCTAACCGCATAGCCACGCCGCCGATAGAGCTCTTACCGGAATTGTCCTGCGGAAGCTTTCCTTTGTTTTCTTTTCGTCATTTTAAAACATCTAGAGATATCAACAAAAATGAGTTTTAAATACAACCAAAATCAATAACTCTCTTTGTTGATGAGAGTTACTATAGATTTGAAAGTTTTGTGATGCAACAGATAACTCGCTGTCTATCATTTTTGAATGCATTACAAATATTTCATCATCAGAAGATGACTCGTAAGCAAGAAAATGGCATCATATTGACAGAAATAACCAAAACATGTATTTGATTAAGAAGATGGCGCGTAATTTACTTTATCATTTTTTCGTTATACTAACCATTTGATGATTTCTGTAATTTTATTAATAATCCTATATATTCTGATTCGTATTAATAAAATTCTTTTAGAGGGGAAAAAAGAAGGTCTAGAGTTAATGAATTGTAATTTAATTTAAATGTATACAAAGGATAAGAAAACTAACTATACTGAAATGACTTTTTGGATTTAGTCTCCGTCACAAATTGGAATCAAAGTTATAAGTTGAAAGTCTAAAGAGTTCTCATTTGGGAACTCGTGTTATTAACGTGTCCGATACAAATAGTATTAATGTGTTTTGTACACTTTGAGATTCTTCATGGTAAATATTACCGACCACAGCCACAGGAGAGGAAGAACAAGTGGTTCTTTCGGTAATTCTTATAAGAATTTTTTGTATGAAACTAACATCGTATACCCTAATAAATTTACGTGTTATCAGTGATATGAAAAAAGCATAGATATACATAGATTTAGAATTCTGGATTACGAAATAAAAGAAAAAAGCATTACCTGTTTGGAGTTTCTTGAAGAATTAGAATTCGTCTGTACTTTTCTGTTTAGATTCCGATAGAATATTCTTAGTACAAAAGGACTAGTCGAAAGCGGAATTGAAGCGACCCTACTCCATAAAACTAACATTATCCAATTCTTATGAGTTTGTCCTCTTTATAGAACGCAAAGGTCGGCCCACTCATAAATTCACAGCTTAACTTTCCAATTAGTTTTTACATTACCTATTCAGCTAAAGCCTACATAAAACACATCATAACAAAAAATAAATTATTAAAAAAAAAGAAAGGATGTCTTTTCTCTCTCTAGGTGATCGCGAAGGTGATTCGCGATTTCTCAACCGCCACCGCCTTGCGATTTCGATTTCCCTATGTGAGAGTGTTTTTCCGACAGATCAGACTGTTTTCGGTTTGGATCTTAACGGTTGTTGTCTGCGACAGATAACTGTTAGCAGTTATGTTCCCCCGATTTTCATGAGGGATAACTGTCAGAGAAAACCGCCGTGGTCCCTATATAAAAGCGGAGTCTTCTCTTCGATCATAATCGGTGTTTACTGCAGTCAATCATTACTCAATTCTAAAAAGATGAGTGATAATGTTCGAAAGTCTCTACAAAACCTGGATCTGGGGATCAATGATGCTCCGATTGTTCTGCCGTCGGAGTTATGTGGAAGAGCAATCAATGAGAATCGCTTCTCGATTATTGTACGTGCTGTGAATCCGAGAAAACAAAACTTACGGGCGATTGTGGGTCAAATGCCTAAGATATGGGGTTTCGCCAATGATTGCCGTGGTCGGATTTTGGGTGAGGGTAAGGCTCTGTTTGTCTTCAAAACAGAGGAAGCGCTGAATCTGGTCCTTCGTCGTGGTCCATGGGCTTTCAACGATTGGATGCTTACAGTTCATCGTTGGTATCCAAACATCACTGAAGAGGAGACAAAAGTGATTCCATTCTGGATCCAGGTACGGGGAATTCCTATCCAATTTCTTAACACCGCCATGGTGAATTACATAGGGAATCAACTAGGTCATGTTGCTAGCGTGGATTTTGATGAAAATGCTAACCTAGTTGAGTTTGTGAGAATCTGTGTGAATTGGAATGTTGAAACACCCTTAAGGTTTCAACGAAACTTTCAATTTGGTGGAACCGTTGATAATACCATCCTGAAGTTTAAGTATGAGAGATTACGTAACTTCTGCTCAAAGTGTGGTGCTCTCACTCACGATAGCAAGGAATGTCCCCTGTGTTTTGACAATGATGCGAATGATGATGACAATGATGGAAATGATGGATATGATCCGGATGATTATGATCACGGTGATGCTCGTGGTTACCAGAATCAAGATGAACCAGACTCGGACACTAACACGCTTCAAACAATTGCACCAGACGCTGAGATACCGGGTGTGGGCCCTTCAAAGGCAAACCGAGAATTCATCATCTCGGAGTCCGATGATGATTCCTCTCCAAGTCTGTTTGAGGATACGGAACTGACTGCAGAGAGGCTCCGTTACATCTTCACAAAGTATGCGAAGGGTAAAGAGGTGGAAACCCTATCATTCCCACCACAGGGATACACCAAGAAACGATCTCGAGATGACATGGAACAGTACTACCAATGTCAAGAGGCCAAAGAAGATCAGAGAGCTGTTAATCTGATCATCAAGAAGACTCGAGTGGAATCTGCAGGTTCCTGCAGTAGTGCTGCTATGGACGGAGGCGCGGGGGGCCCGGTACCCTCATTGTTCCCCCCATGAGAGTCGTCTCCTGGAACTGTCAGGGTGTTTGCTCACCATCTACTCAATCCCGCTTAAAGTATTTATGTCGTATTTTAAAACCTAAGTTATTGTTTTTGTGTGAAACTCTAAATAAGTGTGATGTAGTACATAACCTTGCTTCTGTTTTAGGATTTTCTAATGTAATAACACAACCCCCTCGTGGTAGGAGTGGAGGTTTAGCACTAATGTGGGCAAACGATGTCTCCTTATCATCTATTTATCAAGATGATAGGATTATTGATGTACACATAGAACATAATAATAATAGTTTTTATTTTTCGGGAGTGTATGGCCACCCTATACCGAGTCAAAGACATATACTTTGGGATCTATTACAAGGTATCAGTGAATCTAGGTATGGTTCTTGGATTTTGGCTGGAGACTTTAATGAAATCCTAAACAATAATGAGAAAATTGGTGGACCACAAAGGGAGGAATGGACGTTTCGCAATTTCAGAACGATGTTAGCAACTTGTGATCTATCAGACCTGAAATCAAGAGGAGACAGGTTTTCATGGGTAGGGGAGAGAAGAAACCAAACAATAAAATGTTGTCTTGATAGAGTAATGGTAAACTCTCAAATGGCTGCAACTTTTCCTACTGCTGAAACAGAGTTTTTGGAGTTTAATGGATCAGATCATAAACCTCTGTTTACCAATCTAAATCCTACAAACGTTGGGGTACATAAACCTTTTCGATTTGATAAACGACTCACCAACATTAAAGACTTTGATAAAGTAGTAGAAAAAGGTTGGAATTCATGTAAAGATCGAGACTACTACAACATTTGTGACCAAATAACTCGATGCCGCCAAGCCATGGCCAAAGGGAAACATGCCGCTAATATTAATGCTTCGAAACGAATAGATCATTTCCAAGCAGCTTTAGACAAAGCTATGTCGAGCTTAAATCCATCATCGCGGAGACATATACCGAGTATACAGAGGAAATTGAATGCAGCCTATAGAGATGAAGAGTACTACTGGAAGAATAAAAGCCGAAATCAATGGCTTACTCTTGGTGACCGTAATACATCTTACTTCCATGCCAGTACTAAGATCAGATATGCAAAGAACTTCATCAAATCTGTTATGGATGAAACGCAGAATGTTCACCAAGGGGACCATGATATTGGTTCTCATGCTCAAGAATATTTCACCAAGGTCTATGCATCTACTAAGAATCCTGTTTCTCCAATAGACTTTGGTGACTTTCCTCCTACGGTTACAAATGAGATTAATGCGGAACTAACTAAAGAGTTCACCAGAGCGGAAATATACTCAGCTTTATCCTCCATTGGAGATGACAAAGCACCGGGACCAGATGGATTAACAGCTCGATTCTACAAACATTACTGGGACATTATTGGATCGGATATTGTGAAGGAAGTCAAAGAATTTTTTCATACATCTTATATGAAATCAGGACTAAATCATACAAATATTTGTATGATTTCAAAAATAACTGATCCGATCACTCTCGCTGATTACAGGCCAATTGCCTTATGTAATGTGATCTATAAAATCATTTCCAAATGCTTGGTAAATAGACTAAAACAACATCTCGACTCTATTGTCTCTGATTCACAAGCTGCCTTTATCCCAGGTCGGTTAATAACAAATAATGTTTTGGTTGCACATGAGGTTATGCATTCTTTAAAATCAAGGAAGAGGGTTTCACAAAACTATATGGCAATCAAGACTGATGTCACAAAAGCCTATGATCGTGTCGAGTGGAACTTTCTTGAAGTCACTCTGCGCTTATTTGGATTTAGTGATCAATGGATAGCGTGGATCATGGCTTCTGTAAGATCAGTAAGCTATTCTGTCTTAATAAATGGTTCATCCCACGGTTTGATTATTCCTGAAAGGGGAATAAGACAGGGAGATCCCCTTTCCCCGTATCTCTTCATTCTCTGTGCGGATATTATGAGCCATCTAATACGTACTAGGGTTCTGAGTGGTGACATCAAAGGTATAAAAGTGGGGAATCGAGTACCGGCAATAAGTCATCTTCAGTTTGCCGATGATTCTTTATTCTTCTGCCAGGCTAATGCAAAGAATTGCAAAGCAATAAAAGAAGCTTTTGACGTATACGAATATTACTCTGGTCAGATGATAAATAAGAACAAATCAATGATCACTTTCGGATCTCGAGTTCATGGTAATACTCAAGAACGCCTAAAAAAGATTCTAGACATACCAAACCAAGGTGGTGGGGGAAAATATCTCGGTTTACCGGAGCAGTTTGGTACGAAGAAAGCAGAAATGTTTAATTACATTGTCGACAAAGTAAAACAAAGAACTTCCTCTTGGAGCACTAAAAAACTCTCTCAAGCTGGAAAAGAAATAATGCTCAAGTCAGTAGCACTATCAATGCCTGTATACTCCATGTCATGTTTTAAATTGCCGTCAAGTATAATAACAGAGATAGACCAAGTTCTCCAAAAATTCTGGTGGGAGAAAAGCAACAATGAAAGAGGCATTTCATGGATCGCTTGGCAACGATTACAATATGCTAAGTCTGATGGTGGGTTAGGATTCAAGAATTTATCCAAGTTTAATGATGCTCTCCTTGCTAAGCAGGTCTGGCGACTAATACAATATCCAGACTCAACGTTTGCAAAAATAATGAAGGCAAGGTATTACCCTGATGTTCACATCCTTGAAGCAAAGAAAAGACCTTATCAATCTTATGGATGGGCCTCTATTCTAGAGGGTATCAAAATAATTAAGGAAGGAAGTAGATATTTAGTTGGTGATGGAAGTTCTATACGGGCGAATATGGACAATGTGCTACCGACAACACCACCACAACCAATTCATACGATCTCTTCCACTGATGAACTAGTGATTAAAGATTTGATTGCAGCCACAGGCTCTCACCGTTTTTGGAATGAAGAAAAACTGATGAGTCACATTCCACAGGTGGAACACGAACATATAAAATCAATCTATTTAGCACGAGATATAAAACCAGACAGAATCATTTGGCATTATACATCAACGGGAGAATACAATGTACGGTCCGGTTATTGGCTAAGTATGCAGAATCACCATTCTCTGAATCAACCTCCTATACCACATGGATCAGTGTCGTTAAAGAACAGGATATGGAAACTTAATATTATGCCAAAACTCAAACATTTTCTATGGAGAGTTTTGTCCAAAGCACTACCATCGATAACTCGACTGAATACTCGGGGAAAAAATATTGATCCGGTTTGTCCAAAATGTTTCCAAGCGGATGAAACAATAAAGCATATCCTTTTTGAATGCCACTATGCAAAATTAGTTTGGGAAAAAGCTAATGTGCCAATTGAGATCCTTTTGGATATACATTCAGATACCGAGTCTATTATTCAAGCTTTCTTAGATATAGATTACATGGAAGAAGCCTCTGCTGCAACTCAGTTATTACCTTTGTGGCTGTTATGGCATATTTGGAAAGCAAGAAACAAGTTCATTTTTGAGGGTATTACAATACAATCAAGGATTACAACACAGAGAGCTCAAAATGATGTTCAAGAGTGGTTTACTTATAATCCACAACCGTGTCAAAGAAACACAAGTCGACAACAGGAACTTGCTACTTGGAGAAGACCCAATGATTCATTTGTTAAATGTAACTATGATGCGGGATTTGATCACCTTACTAATCAGGCCACGGGAGGATGGATCATACGTAATACAGATGGTATATCACATGGATGGGGCTCTACAAGACTTGGTACGACAAGAACTCCACTTGAAGCTGAAGCAAAGGCTTTGTTAATGGCTCTGCAACAAACTTGGATTAGGGGTTTTACTTCAGTCAGTTTTGAAGGAGATTGTCAAATCTTATATAAGATCATCAACTATGAATACACAGACATATCTTTAGATGGTATAATCCAAGATATTCGATTATGGGCATCATATTTTTCAAATATTGCCTTTAGCTTTACAAAGAGAGAAGGAAATATTGTAGCTCATCTATTAGCAAAGTTTGGTTGTCATATATGTAATTTTTATTATGATTGTTTTAATCCGCCAATTTGGCTCCACAAACAATTGTATTTGGACTACCAAAGTTCTTCATTA
>NC_025689.1:22683235-22716486 GCF_000633955.1 Camelina sativa
AAAAAAAAAAAAAAAAAAAAAAGCTAAAGCCTACAGGTATTAAACTCGCCCCATGACGACGAATGCATCATACATCTACCCAAAAACAATTTAAAATAAATATACCTCTAAAATTGAAGAGTTTTATACCCGTACAATAACCAAATCACCAAAAAAAAAAAAAGTATCTCTAATTTGGGTTGGGAAAAAGGTAAAAAAGTTATGATCTAACAAAAATGTTAAAAAGTATAAATTTTATTTGTGGTGAATCAAAAATGTTTAGAAAAATTTAGCATAATGTCTTATTTGGTAAAATCAACAAAAATTTATCATTTATTTAGAAAATTAGACATTTAATTTACCATAAATAAATTTCATGATTTTTCAATATTTCTGAAAGTTTCTGTTTCTTTATTTTTTTATTATTTTCTCAATTTAGATTACAGTTGACAGATTAAAGTTTAAAATGAAAAACATATTTT
This sequence comes from Camelina sativa, assembly GCF_000633955.1. Classification (NCBI taxonomy): domain Eukaryota; kingdom Viridiplantae; phylum Streptophyta; class Magnoliopsida; order Brassicales; family Brassicaceae; genus Camelina; species Camelina sativa. The sequence continues at coordinate 22,683,697 of NC_025689.1, forward strand.
TTTAAGTCATATATTAAAATACTTATTATAGTTATTATTACTTTAATATTAAAATAATTATTTTTGTCTTAGAATTCTACAAAACTATTTTTTTTTTTTTTTTCAAATTCTTGGACACAGATCTGTACTAAAAATGGAAAAGTATTACCAACTTTGGATTGTATTTGATAGTCATAAGCCCTGGGGTCATAAGTATTTAAATAGTCGGTTGGTCATTTGTCGGGAAAACTACCATAAGAACGTTTAACATGGAGAAAGAAGACCAAACGGTTAGAGTGGGTCACACAAGAGGATCCTTCATTGAGATTTATTTTGCTATATGTGAACGTCTAATTTGTATTATGATGTTCAAAACCTTAGTAAATTTTAAACTTTTATTTAGTGAAGTAAATGTTTTACGTACAAGGTTACGTAAGAGAAAATATCAATTGTGTTTGTAACAGTCAGATAAATACTAATTAAAACCGTTCAAAAATATTTTAGATTGTTTCAAGTAATTATTTTTAGTTTTGTTCTTATATTGATATAGAATATGAATTAACATGGAATACGATTTAAATTTGATAATTATTTTCAAAACACTTAAATTAAAAAAAAAAAACTATTTTCGTAAGTTCAATTTTATTTCTTGACATATAGGCTAAACTGACAAGAAGAAAAATACTCCAGTGTACATTTTCGTTTGAGGTATAAATACAAACCTCCTTTTTGATATATATTATAGCCAACTTTGGATTACGTTTGACAGAAACAAATTAACACAAAAGTTTAACACAAAAAAGTGACGAAAGATAAATATTTTGAGTCATGCAACTAAAATATTTTTTGATTGAAACGTACACATGTTACCGGAAATGGTCGGTCGGTCGGTCATCGGTCAGACAAGAAATTTAAACATAGACTAAACCAGGTAGGTCCGACAAAGACTATTCTAACGCCACGTGGCATCATAACCGCCAAGTACGTTTTACGTCAATACGTGTCGTTTTATTAGCCAATCAGAAAATCACACAAGGTAACAGTATTGAATTGTTAAAACGACGTCGTAGTATCTGGAGTGGGAACATACTGACAAGTGACCGATCAACCACCACGACGAGATCTTAATTTATAAAACAAACCTTGATGAGTCGAACTGTCTAGATACTGACACGTGTCGTCACGTAAACGTGGCATCACCTTGATGAGTCAAACGAAGCTTCGCGCGCGTATCGTAAGCCGTTGGATTTTATCTCATTGTTTAATAGCCGTTGGATTAAAATCTTTCTCTCGAAACGTTTAGTAGTCGGTCGTATTTATAACTTTTAATTATCCAGAAGTTATTAGTGATTAATCTTTAAATTAATTAACCAAAATTTCTATATAAAGCACCATTATGCTTCCACCTACAAACTCATCACACTACTACTACACACAAACTCAAACAAGAACAAAAACACAAACACGAACACAAAGTTAGTTTTTTTCTAAAGACAACAAGTTAGAAGATGGCACCTGAGATCAATACCAAACTCACCGGACCTGTCGTCTCAGCCACCGCTTACGGGGGAGAGAAGAGGGCTTACGTGACTTTTCTTGCTGGGAACGGTGACTACGTGAAAGGAGTGGTGGGGCTTGCTAAGGGGTTAAGGAAAGCTGAGAGCAAGTATCCACTCGTGGTGGCAGTTTTGCCCGACGTACCGGAGGATCACCGGAAACAGCTTGTTGATCAAGGCTGTGTTGTTAAGGAGATAGAGCCGGTTTACCCACCGGAGAATCAAACCGAGTTTGCTATGGCTTACTACGTTATCAACTACTCTAAGCTTCGTATCTGGAAGGTATGCACATAAAAATACATATTTTTTTTATTTTTGAAATTTTTTCATAAAATAAATTCTATATATTTTATTTAGTATATTTTGAATATTTAGATATATATTTATTTAAAATAATATTAAATGAATTTCGGTTAATTTGTTTAATTGTAGTGAATTGGTTCAGTATTATTTAGTCTCATCCGAAAAAGTTACTAGTTAAATACACATTTTTCTAAAACTTTTTTTTGTTTGTCTAAAATTTTGTGTTAAAATGATTGATAAATTCAAAACTATTTGTCAACTTTTGTGATCAGTTTATTATGTTTCCCTATATTCTTGGGCCAGAATTTTGATTTGTCTTTTAGTTTAATTTCTTTTGTACTATATGATTGCAGTTTGTGGAGTACAACAAGATGATATACTTGGATGGAGACATACAAGTGTTCGACAACATAGATCATTTGTTTGATCTCCCTGATGGCCAATTCTACGCAGTCATGGATTGTTTCTGTGAAAAGACATGGAGCCACTCCCCACAATACAAGATCGGTTATTGCCAACAGTGTCCAGAGAAGGTGACTTGGCCAGAGGCCAAGCTTGGTCCTAAGCCGCCTTTGTATTTCAACGCCGGTATGTTCGTTTACGAGCCTAACCTCTCCACTTATCATAACCTCTTGGATACTGTCAGAGTCGTGCCTCCCACTCTTTTTGCTGAACAGGTAAAATAAAAGCTATAAAAAGCAGTTTTAGGCAGGAATTTTGTTTTAATAATTCTTATGGATACTGCAACCCAAAACATATTAGAAGAGATAATAATACTTTTACGCAGGAATTTTTCTCAAATTATTTTTGATATTACAATCGAAACGTATTATAATAACTTGATTTGTTTGTAACAGGATTTCTTGAATATGTACTTTAAGGACATATACAAGCCAATACCATCAGTTTACAACTTGGTCTTGGCCATGATCTGGAGACATCCAGAGAATATAGAGCTTGAACAAGTCAAAGTTGTTCACTACTGTGCTGCTGGTGCTAAGCCTTGGAGGTATATTTTGGGCATATATTATTAGATAATCAATGAATAGCTATAGTAACTAGTAAAGTTAATAAATTACAAATTTTCGTATCAGATTTACTGGAGAAGAAGAGAACATGAACAGAGCAGATATCAAGATGCTGGTCAAAAAATGGTGGGACATTTACAACGACGAGTCTCTTGATTACAAGAACATTATTGGAGACGGCCACAAGAAGCAACAGGCATTTCAGCAGTTCGTCGAAGCTTTGTCCCAAGCCGGTGTGCTTCAGTCCGTCAAAGCTCCATCAGCAGCTTAAAAGCCATATGATCATCAAGCTTGTCGCTGCGCTTCTTATGATTAAATATTGCTTTGGTTTGAATACTTGTTTATAGGAATGAATATATAGTTATATTATATGAGATTGTGTTACTATATTATTTTTATTGGTTTTGGAGGCATTTTTATATCTCTAAATCAGTTTTTGCTAAAGTAACAATGCGTCCTGCTATATTGTAAAGTATATTTTATATACATGAGAATACAATGTGTTTAGTTTTCTCCTTTCTTGTTTCTTTATAGTAGTCACCTCAAAACTCAAATTCTTTCTTGGTAATATTTAAATAAAATGTTGACAATAACGAAATAACTTGGTTAAAATAACATGTATGGAGGTGTTGACTATATTATTTTTAAAGTTTGATGATTACTAGTGCCACCAGACCAACTTGATCAGGTGAAACTGCTTTGTGCCTTGCGAGATTCGGAAAAAAAATAAAGTTCATATAAATTTTGATGATTCAGACGCTACGAGATGCCCACATTAGAAAACTAATGATTGCAAGTCAATATTGAAAAAGATGTAAATATATCATGTGACCTCAAGATTCCTAAAAAAAAACTATAATCACTATGTGAAATCCAATGGCTGAAAAGCTGTTCCTTTGAAATTATGTCACATATCTAACATTCATCTGTTCAATGTACAAATCTAGCCCTTAGCATATTGGATCTTATTCAAATACTTTTGTTAAATCGGTTTTGACTGTTATTCTAATCTAAATAGTGTTTATTGCTTTCTTTTTGTGATCAGGCAGAACGAACCATTGTCATATATTCTACATTTTCGTAATATATTAGTTTAACTATCTACTACTATTATGCTATTGTTGACAAAGCCGTATATAAGGTCCTAACAGTACAACAATTAGAATCTGATACAAAAAATAATTAATTAATAAGTTCATGTCTTCGAGTTTTTGGCTAAAAAAAAGAATTTGATATAGAACAAAGTTTGTGCAGAATAGCTAAACATTTTTACAAATAAACCAGCTTTAACATACATAATATTTCTATATGAATTGGTGTTATTGATCACATCACTATTGAGCAACTAAAACTTCCATTTTCTGACAACACAACACTGATTTGCTTATGTTTAGGTCCTTCGTCATCCATTGCACGAATTTGGAAACTTGACTCACCTGACTATTCAGAGTTGCAAAACATTAGGCTGGGATGTGATTCAATTAGGCTGGGATGCTGTCCACGTTTGGAAACCCTCGTCTTGGAGGTAAAAAAATCAAGGTGCTGCGTAGTGAATTCAGTTTTATTAGTAAAAATGAAATTAAGCAAAACAGATGCATCAAGTGATTTATATCTGTATTTTATGCTTAGGGACTCTTCCTCTTAGCCACAGATGAGTGCGGTGATGAGTGTCCCTGCCAGATTACGGGTGAGGATGAGTCTTACCTAGTAACATCCCCTGTAACTCTTCTGAAAATATATGAGACTACTAATGATAAACAAAGTGAAGTTATTGAAGATGAAGCAAGGTTTGTTGAGCAAGTGAGGTTCTTTCTGATGAGAATCCCACATCTCCAACAAGTGAAAATATACGGCAAAACCAAAGATAGCATTACTGCTGTGTATGAAATTGCCAGTCAACATCGGAGACTTGAAAGCAAAGCATCCGCTACGGTTCAAGTATCGATACTCCAAGCTTAAAACAAAGGCATCTCTCCCATTGATATGTGGATCAATTTGAAAGTTTCTTATTAGTGTATATAGGTCAATGTGTTAATGTAAATAGTCAATGTACATAAGTCTCTACTTGTATTAGAGTATTTCAGGCTTTGGTTAGGCCTCTAACAATTGTATATAAACTCTCAATAATAATCTTTATTGAATTAATGAAAATGAGATTATTTTATATAATGGTATCAGAGCGAAAATATCTCAATCTCAATCCCTAACTAACTTCCGCTTTGATCCTTCGACTTCCTTGGAATCTCATCAGAATCTCACCGGATTATCACCGAATCTCTCCAATTGTAATCTTTATTGATTTAATGAAAACATCTCACAAACTGATCTTCCTCTTCCTCATTATGAACATAGAACTTGAGCGTCAATAAACTCTTCATGTTGATTCCACTCTCCTCTTCAGAAAATATATGACGATTGTTTGGATTGGTAACCAAGACAAAATGGGAGGCAACGAGTCTTTCGATAAATCAATAATATCATAATTCTTCATCTTATTATTGAAATCTATTGAAATTTATGGCAGACACAAGATTAAGATATATACAGTAAAACCTCTATAAATTAATAATATTGGAATTATGACATTTTATTAAATTATAGTGATATTAATTTATCTATAAATTAATATTTATTATTTAATAATATAAATTAAAAATTATTAATTCGTAGATGTATTTTTTAATTGTCTAGATTTTTAAAATTATGAATTGAGACAATTTTATAAAAATAAAATTAGACTTTTGGATGTCATAAATTTTATGGTTTTGGAATTGAATTTATACTATTTAGAAAACATTATCTACAATGAATTACAAATACTATAGAAAATTTTATTTATACATATAACATACATAAATGCAAATTCATGAATAATAATATAAATTGTTGTACTTTAATAGCTTTTAAAATTATCCAAATGAAAGTGATATATATCTACAAATTGAAAACTTTAAAAAATTAGTTATTTTTATGACATGTTATAGAGTATTTTATATCATTATTTTTTGAAATAAAAACAACATAACGATTGTTTTACAGAGATGAGCTCTAGGAGAAAATTCAATTTTTAAAAACTTAGTATATTATTAGACACATATATATATATTTATATAAATTTACATAATTATTAATTTATGTTAATATTGGGACCATATTGTACATGGCGATTTAAAAAATTATAATTTTATTATCTTATCGAATTTTGTTAATTTTTAGAATGGCCTAACTTGAGACCAACAAAATTTATTAATTTATAGTGTTTATTTAGTTATAAAGTATTAATTTATAGATGTTTAACTGTATGTTTTCCCTAAAGAAAAAATATCAAATTATAATTTTTTTTCTTAAATGAACATATTTCCAAAAAAAATAACAGTTACAATGTGATTTGGTGTTATACGACTTTTTGGTTTGTACTTCTTTCTAAGCTTTGCAAATTTGATGAGATTATAATGGATTCTCAAAGGAGACGGATCTTTTCAAAAAGCATTGCCATATTTCTAAAAACAATTTTTTTTTTTGGATTAACTTACGAACAAAAATGTGATTTTTATTTGAATTTTTTTTTGTTTATTTTTTAAAAAATTCTATATTGGTTTAACCTTATAAAACTCACTCTTTTCATGTTTCTCAATCAATGTATCTATATCAGTTATGTTGAGATGAGTTTGAATAAGAAAAAGAAGAATAATGGGATTAGTGATGTACACAAAGATCTGATTCCTCACATCTTGTCTTGGTTACCAATCTTGCAGTTGCAGCGGTTGCACTTTCGTATGTTTTTATGAGATTAATGTAGAAAATTGACATGAAAAATTATCAAGGCTCAAGATATTTTTTATTATAATTAAGAGGAGGACTGCTTTGTCAGATTTGTTAAAAAGGTATTGAGGCTGATATTTTAGTTCCCTTCTCCATCGGCAGTGGTGTGGTTTTTAATGTGAATTTTCATTAATGAAAATAGATTGTACTGAATACAATAGCCTTGAAACAGGAGATAATCGCCCAAAAAAATAAAAACGAGGAATGATCTGAATTACAAAAATTTAGAGGAATCTAAGCCAACTCCGCATTGAGTTTTTGAAGTTTTTCCGATGCCTCTTAGCTATAATCACATCACGAACCAGTCTATCCAGTAGCTTGAACAGGATATGGGGAGGTGTGGCAACATTGTTGTGAAATCGGTTGTGCCTTTCTAGCCAAATAGTGTAGATGATTACCTGCGCAACTAGCCGCTGCAATGTCTGAGTTGGAATTGAGTCTTTGATGTTAAGCCACGCTGACAAAGCATCCCAAGTTTGAAAAACAAATGGGCTGTAGCCGAGTCTCCGCGTTGCTTCTTGCCAGAGAACTTCACTGAAATCACAATGTAAGAAGAGGTGGTCTCTTGTTTCAGGATACAAGCCACAAATGCAGTGGTGTGGTTCTGTAACACCCGCAAACCAAAACTCTGCGTTTTGGGGGTGAGGTTCGATCGACACCAAGGGTGGTGTTTCTGGTTCAACCAGATTGATTCAATTATCGATTTTGGTCGGTTTGGTTTAAGGAAAACCATTGAACCGAGATAATTAAGTGGGAATCGACAAAAAGGGTTTTTGGCAAGTTTTGTCTCTCGCCGTTTCATCGTTTTGAGAGAAAAAGAGAGAAAGAGCTGTTCTTGAGTTTTTGGAGGAGATTGGTGAGATTCTTGGCTTTTGTTGGGAGATTTGGAGCTCGGAAGGAGCTAGAAGCTTGCTAGGAAGGTGTGATTCGTTGTTGTTGGTCAGAATCTTCCTGCAGAGAGGTGAGTGCATGACTATGGCTGATCTAAGCCTGTGATTCCTTGTTCTTGCTTGTTTGTTGCTGTTTTGTGTGTTTTTCTTGCTGGGATTGATTGCTACAGGTTCCTACGGATGTATATGGCTTGGGATTTGAGTATTGGGCGATTTGGTGGAGTTTGGGAGCGAGATTTGACTCTCGGCTTTGTGTGGATCACGGTTGAAGAGGTAGTGTTGATCGATACCAATTGGTGTCGGTTGACACCAGTGAAGCGGCATCGATCGACACTGTGGGGTAGTGTCGATCGACACCAAGAGCCAGTGTCGGTCGACACCTCCCTTCCAGCGAGATGATGTTTGTTTTCCTGGTTTGTATGTTTTGTTTGTTGATTGTTTGGAACATTGGAATTACAGTTGCTTGTGTGTATAGCCCATTAGATAGGAGGATTGCCTCACTGTTTATAAAATACTCATGCATCTCAATTTCTGTTTGTGGTGCAGGTAAAGGCAAAGTGTGATCGTGGAATCGAGGCAATGAAGAATTGGATGTTCTAGGGACTCGATTGGATGTTATCTAGCATTGCTAGGTTGCTAGAGTTGGGTCATTAGAAACATTGCTAGGTTGCTGGTTCTGTGATTCCTGTTGGTTAATTTTTGGATATTGATATGTTATATTTATCGGTTTATTATTTATTAGATATTGGTATTGGTTATTTCCGCTGTTGATTGTGATTGTGGTTAGGCGGCTAGTGGGTATAGGACCACTAGTTGTAGTTTATTTATTATTACTATTTATTATTTTATTATTAAGAAAAAATGGGTCGGGTCGTTTCAGTTTGGTATCAGAACCCTTACGGTTCTAGGTTTGGATTCACTAGGCTTTATGCTGTAGATGTTTGGGATTTGCATGCTTTGATTGATTATGTGAGTTAGTCAATTGTGTGTGGCATGGAGTCCTAGAACATCCTCTTCGAGCCTACAGTGTGATTCCACGGTGAGTTTGTGTTTTTGTGTTTTTGTGTTATGTTAAGATTGATTGTTAGCCTCTGTTCTTGGAAGTGCAGTGGTTAAAGGTATTTGAGTTGTTGGTCGTGGATGGGGACGTGGTCGTGCTCATGGTCGGGCAGGTTCCGAGGCCAGCGAGTGTGTGGTCCAGAGTTCCACGAGGAGGTACGTCAGAGGGTCGCAAGCGTATCAAGAGGGACCAGAGAAGGTTATCCGGCGAGAATGCCGGGGGTGCTGGGAACCCAGGTGTGGGGTTGCAGCAGGTGGAGCCCAGGGTCGAGATGATCGCTTGGCGGATCTGTTGGCGTGCTATTGGAGCGGTTACCGAGAGGGGTACCAGTGGAGGCTCTAGTTGTGCCGCATGTGTTGGGGTGCAGCCGAGGGCTGCGGATGTTGAGGACTTTCCATCTTATGTTAGGAGGATGGAGCAGTTGTAGATGACCGGTGCGAGATTCTTCTCGAGAGGTATCGAGCCTAGAGAGGTGGATAGGTGGACATATGTAGTTGGAGCAGATATTTCTCTGTTTGGTAGGTAATCCAGTTGGATATTAGAAGTTGAATGGGCAGGTGTAACATTGTAATGTTATACTCGGACCACTGGAAGTACTTTTGGTCGGAAGATGTTTATAGTCCTTAAGGATTGTTTCTCCTGAGGGAATGGTGGTTTTCCTGAATACCGATAGCTCAAGGGGCTGGGGGCTCCGAGAGTGGTAGAGGGGATGATGTTTCCCTGAGGGGATGAGTAGTTCCCCTGATACCGAGATCTTGAGGATTGTGGTCCAAGAGTGAGACAGTATAACTCGAAGACGCTAGTCTGAGAGTGAGATTGGTAGGGCCCGAGGTTGCGACCTAAGGGTGGAGGAGTTTGGAACAAGCAATGCCTAGGACGTGAGTATAAACATAACAACGAAATGTAGACCTCGAGAATTGATGGTGGTCTAATCTTGGATTTTAGTTGTTTGGCTGATGTGCTTACTGGTGTTGATGGAGGTCTAGCGGGTGCTGTGAGTGTGGTGACAAGTTTTGCTAAGACCGAGATGACCGTATTGCAAATTTACTGACAATGTTGTTGGAGACGATTTAATAAGATGATTAGTTCTTATGAAATCTTGATGTGGAATATGGAAATATGTGATTCCAAATATGGAAAGTGTTGAGGGAGTTAGAGTTTTGCTATTTATGGAAAGTGTCGTTGCAAAGGAAGAATAGAAAGTTCCAGAAAAGGAAAGTTTCCATAAATAAAAAGTTCTATGAATAGTTAGGACTTGTCTATTTTTGGAAGGGGAATGTGAATTGCCAGAAAGGCGAAAAGTTTAATGGATGACCTGAAGAGTGGTCACAGATGAGATGATCAGTTCTCAAGGATCTTTGATTGGTGATTTTCAGGTGGCGGCGAGTTGATGTTGGCATATTTGATTATTAGTTTAGTAGAGCTGAGGAAGTAACCAGAGGATTTGTTGAGCATGGGATTCTTTCGTCCTATAACTTCACTGTGGGGAGCGTCAGTGTTGTAAGAGTAGAAGAAGGACGAGGTATGGGTTTTATGAGTTCCTTGGTTTGGCAGGTTACTACAGGAGATTTGTGCAGGGCTTTGCGAGTAGGACACACCCGATGACTAAGTTGACAGGGAAGGATATTCCTTTTGTTTGGTCACAGGAGTGTGAGGAGGGCTTTGAAAGCTTTAAGGAGATATTGACTACTATGCCGGTGTTGGCTTTGCCTGAGCAGGGAGAACCCTATGTGGTTTATACTGATGCATCTAGAGTTGGTTTGGGGTGTGTGTTGATTCAACATGGGAAGGTGATTGCCTACGCTTCGTGGCAGTTGCGGAAGCATGAGGACAACTATCCTACTCATGATTTGGAGATGGCTGCTGTAGTTTTTGCCCTGAAGATTTGAAGATCTTATCTTTATGGTGCAAAGGTACAGGTGTTTGTAGATCATAAGAGCCTGAAGTATATATTCACTCAGCCCGAGCTGAACTTGAGGCAGGGCGGTGGATGGAGCTGGTGGCGGATTATGATTTGGAGATAGCCTATCACCCTGGTAAGGCTAACAAGGTTGCAGATGCTCTGAGTCGGAAGAGGGTAGCTTCGGCTCAGCAGCAGGAGATGGAGTCTCTGGTAGGAGAGATCAGTGCGTTGAGGTTGTGTGCTGTTTCTCTGGAACCGTTGGGTTTGGAGGCAGTTGATAGAGCATATCTTCTGAGTAGGGTGCGTTTGGCTCAGGAGAAAGATTTGGGGCTGGTAAATGCCTCAAGGATGTTGATTCAGAGTATCAGGTCTCAGATAATGGTACTATCTTGGTGCACGGTCGGATTTGTGTGCCCAAGGATGAGGAGTTGAGGCAGGAGATCCTGAGAGAGGCTCATGCGAGCAAGTTTTCTATTCATCCAGGAGCGACTAAGATGTACCGTGATCTCAAGAGGTACTATCACTGGGTCGGGATGAAGAAGGATGTAGCTAGTTGGGTCGCGAGGTGCGATGTGTGTCAGCTAGTGAAGGCTGAGCATCAGGTTCCTGGCGGGTTACTAAAGAGTCTACCCATTCCCGAGTGGAAGTGGGATATGGTCACGATGGACTTTTGTGGTGGGATTGCCAGTGTCTCGGACTTTTGATGCTATTTGGGTCATTGTGGACCGGTTGACTAAGTCAGCACATTTTCTGGCCATTAAGAAGACTGATGGAGCAGCGGTCTTGGCTAAGAAGTATGTGAAGGAGATAGTCATGTTGCATGGGGTTCCAGCGAGTATTGTGTCTGATAGGGATTCTAAGTTCACTTCGGTGTTCTGGAAGGCATTTCAGGCAGAGATGGGCACTAAGGTGCATATTAGTATAGCTTATTATCCATAGACCGATGGACAGTCAGAGAGGACGATCTAGACGCTGGAGGATTTGCTGAGGATGTGTGTGTTGGATTGGGATGGCCATTGGGCAGGTCACCTGAACCTGGTAGAGTTTGCTTACAACAATAGTTATCAGGCGAGCATTAAGATGGCTCCTTATGAGGTTTTGTATGGGAGACCATGTCGTACACCGTTATGCTAGACTCAGGTGGGGGAGAGGAGCATGTTCGGGGCAGATTTTGTTCAGGAGATCTCAGAGAAGATTCGAGTGCTCAAGCTGAACATGAAGGAAGCTCAGGATAGGCAGAGGAGTTATGCTGATAAGAGGAGGAGAGATCTTGAGTTTCAGGTAGGAGACAAAGTGTACCTCAAGATGGCCATGTTGCGGGGTCCGAACAGGTCATTGACAGAGACTAAGTTGAGTCCGAGGTTTATGGGTCCGTTCAGAGTGATTGAGCTGATGGGACCGGTAGCATATAGGCTGGAGTTGCCTGAGGTTATGCGTGCGTTCCACAAGGTTTTTCATATTTCTATGTTGCGGAAGTGTCTTCGTGAGGATCATCAGTTGTTGGCTAAGATTCCTGAAGATCTTCAGCCTAACATGACTTTGGAGGCGAGACCGGTGAGGGTTCTTGGGAGGAGGATCAAGGAACTTCGGAAGAAGAAGATTCTTTTGATGAGAGTCCTTTAGGACTGTGATGATGTTGAGGAGCAGACTTGGGAGCATGAGACGAGGATGAAGGCAAAGTTTAAGAAGTGCTTTGAGAAGCAGGCCGCGAATTGAGCTTGTCTAGCCTGGTCTCAGCTGTAGTCTTAAGAGGTGGTTCTTGGGATACGGAATTCCGTGAGGCTGTTGCTAAAGAGGGAAGTTTCCTGAAATGGAAGTTTCTAAAAGTGGAAAGTTATCCAAAAGTGGAAAGTTCTAACAATAGAAAGTTTTATGGGATTTAGAATTTGTCCATTTTTAGTGGTTGGGAGCCTTGGAAGGGCTTGTGTGGCCTTCATGGCGGACTGTTGAGTCATTGTGTGCCCATGTGGGACGGTCTTTCGAGACATTGTGTGGTCTTTGTGGCGGGCTGTTTAGCCAATTGTGTGGCCTTTGTGGCGGGCTGTTTATCCAATGTGCCTATTGAGGCGATCCTTCGGGATGTATGGTCTTTGTGACGGTCCTTCGGGACGGTCCTTCGGGACAAGTGGTTTTTGTGACGGTCCTGTTGAGGACATTTGTTTGGCCTTTGTGGCGATCCTGTTGAGGACATTTGTTTGGTCTTGGTGGCGGTCTTGTTTAGGAAATTTGTTTAGCCTTGGTGGCGGTCCTGTTTAGGACATTTGTTTGGCCTTTGTGGCGGTCCTGTTGAAGACATTTGTTTGACCTTGGTGGCGGTCTTGTTTAGGGCATTTGTTTGGTCTTGGTGGCGGTCTTGTTTAGGACATTTGTTTGGCCTTGGTAGCGGTCCTGTTTAGGACATTTGTTCGGTCTTAGTGGCGGCCCTTGTGGCATGTATATGATCCTTGTGTGGTCATGAGGTATTCCAGTGTGGGTATATGTGGTTGGTAAGACATTTGTGATATTTTACACGAGCCACGGGAAGGAAACCTGGATAGGGATAAGACTCAGACATGTTCAGAATTGTTTGCTCGTGACTCTTGGGGGACTTTGATTCTCCTAGTACTGCCATATTCTGAGACTTTGTGGCTTGGGAGTATGGTTGGTATATCGACTTCGGATGACGATCTGAGGGCGCGCTGTAGGGTGGCAACCCGAGAGACAAATATTGTACTTCCTTATATATTATGGATGGCGGGCTTAGGCCCGATGAGGAGCCAACATTATGGCATGCAGACTTAGGTCTGATGAGGAGCCAATAAAATCTCAAGGTTTAGACCTATGGATAAAGGAAAGTCCAAAAGTCGAGAGCAAATAATGCCTAGAGCGTGAGTCTATCGCCTAGAGGTGACCTTCCGTAGATCGGTCGAAGGAGTGCGAGCCGTGGAGACGGTTGCACGGGAGTCCTTGGTTGATGGTTGTTCGAGATTCGAGGACGAATCTATGTTGGTGGGGGAGAATTGTAACACCCGCAAACCAAAACTCTACCTTTTGGGGGTGGGTATCGATCGACACCAAGGGTGGTGTCGGTCGACACCATTAATTTCTGGTTCAACCAGATTGATTCAATTGTCGATTTTGGTCGGTTTGGTTTAAGAAAAACTATTGAACCGAGATACTTAAGTGGGAATCGACAAAAAAGGTTTTTTGGTAAATTTTGTCTCTCGCCGTTTTATCGTTTTGAGAGAAAAAGAGAGAAAGAGCTGTTCTTGTGTTTTTGGAGGAGATTGGTGAGATTCTTGGCTTTTGTTGGGAGATTTGGAGCTAGGAAGGAGCTAGAAGCTTGCTAGGAAGAATGGATTCGTTGTTGTTGGTCAGAATCTTCCTGCAGAGAGGTGAGTGCATGACCATGGCTGATCTAAGCCTGTGATTCCTTGTTCTTGCTTGTTTGTTGTTGTTTTTGTGTGTTTTTCTTGCTAGGATTGATTGCTACAGGTTCCTACGGATATATATGGCTTGGGATTTGAGTATTGGGCAATTTAGTGGAGTTTGGGAGCAAGATTCGACTCTCGGCTTTGTGTGAACCGCGGTTGCAGAGGTAGTGTCGATCGACACCAGTGAAGCAGCATCGATCGACACTGTGGGGTAGTGTTGGTCGACACCAAGAGCCAGTGTCGGTCGACACTTGGCTGGTGTCGGTCGATACCTCCCTTCCAGTGAGATGATGTTTGTTTTCCTGGTTTGTATGCTTTTTTGTTGATTGTTTGGAACATTGGAATTACAATTGCTTGTGTGTATAGCCCAGTAGATGGGAGGATTGCCTCACTGAGTGTTTATAAAATACTCATGCATCTCAATTTGTGTTTGTGGTGCAGATAAAGGCAAAGTGTGCTTACTGAGTGTTTATAAAATACTCATCCATCTCAATTTGTGTTTGTGGTGCAGGTAAAGGCAAAGTGTGATCGTGGAATCAAGGCGATGAAGAGGAGGATTTTCTAGGGACTTGGAATTTCAATTGAGCCATCGGCCTCGGACACCGCATCAACTTGCTTCCTCCTGGCCGGTTTGAAGGGTTCAGGTTCGACGAATCAGAGAATCGTTTAGATGTGGGAAGGAGGGGTTAGGCTGAATTTGTTAGCTCGCTAAGTGCGGGAGACAAAAACGGCATGCCGTGGTGTTGAAAGGTTGACTTTATCGAGAGATCTGTGACAGGTTTGGTTGGTCGAGAGAAAAGGAACATATTTGAGAGTCGGATGCTTCCTGCCGTTGATCAGATACTTCCGTCCGCTGTCAATATAATCAAGAATGGTTCAAATCTCTTTGTTAGTTTTACAAGAGAGAATATCACTACAAGAAAACATGGATTTACCGACTGCAAAAACAGTAACTATACAGTCGCTAACTACTTAGTCACGACTGCTTGGCGACTGACATACGTAGTCGCTAAACAGTGCGTCGCTAAAAAAATCAGTCACTAAAAAGTTGATATGGAGCTACTAATTGGCGACTGTTAATTGGGGTCGCTCTTCCCTCGCCAAACAGTCGCTAAAGTTGCGACTGAATTGCAACGCTTTAGCGACTGATATGGTTACTAATTTGCGACTGTTTGAGTTCTGTTTTGTTTACGTTTTGGTGACTCTTTTGCGACTGTTTAATTATCATGTTTTTAAAAAAATTATGCTAAAAATGCATTATTTGATTTTGTAATACCAAAACTGATTAAGAAAACATGTACTAAAACATAACAAACATGAAATTAAACAACGACATAAGTACCATGTTTTTACAAAAGTTGCAAAAGGTCCAAAAAACATCTAAATATCCAAGAGTGTTGCAAATATTACATGAAGGAACCTAACTTTGAAAATCATCAGGGTTTGGGTCATTGGTTTGAGACTCAAGGAAGGCGACATAGTTCGGGTTGATCTTGAGGAAACTCACCAAGCGTGAGATCTCTGCTTGTTGCTCAGATGCAACCCGCAAAGCCTCAGCTGCAACCCGTGAAGCCTCTGCGTCACGCTGTGCTTGTAGAGCTGCTTGTTCCTCTATCTTGCGGTTAGCGTCTTCAAGCTGTTGTTGTAGGGTTGTGAAAGTAGAAGAGCTTCCAGGGTACTTCCGCTTCCCGTTGATGTAACTTCCTAGGCTTCCAACTCCAAAGTATGTTCCTCTATCATTGACGTAAGTAGACTCCATACACAAAACAGAGAGAAAGAGTTATTATAATTACTTAACAATGAAAAACTTAATAGCTTATTAGAAAGAAGCAAATTACCTGAAGAAAGAGTTCATCATCCTCCTCGTGAGATAGCTCTGATCGACGTGAAGTACCATTTGAAGACTCACCATTATCCTGAGCAGCCAACTTAGCTTCCCTTCTTTTCTTATATGCCTCATGAACTGCTTGCGCTTTCTTATCCACAAAAGTACCATCTTTTTTAGTATGAGTCCTGAGAAAAACTTCAGGAATAGTTGGCGGCCTTCCCAATTCTACTTCCTGGAATGTTAGACAATGAAAAGGTTAGGAACCAGTTGATGTCAAGTAATTAAACAATGAAAAGGTTATGATGTAACTCACCATCTCTTGTTCGATTTGTAAGTAAGACTTCGGCCCTGATACATGTTTGTGAGGGCCAAGACCATTACGGTCAGACATTCGAGCTGCTGAAGTGGTTGCACTCTTTGCCATGGCTTCTTCGGTGTCCCAATAGTCACACATTTCTTTCCAAAGAGTTCTCTCAATCCACCTCGGTTTCACTTCCTGTCGCTGAGCTGCTGCCTTGGAAACCATGTCTTTCATACGGTTTTGACAAATGCTATAGAACTTTGTTTGAACCACACCGGTTAGAGAGGGATCCCAGGTGTGTGTTTTCTACAAAAAAAAGACTAGTGTTAGTGATAAAAAAAACCAAGACAAAAAGCTATAAATACAGAAATCAAATTGAAAGGAGTAGAAGTTTACCGCGAATTCCAAGAAGTAACCTTCTCTTCTTGAATTCGGAACACAACCCCAACTGTAAAATGGACCATCAAACTTGTTTGTAAACACTTTTGTAATCTGTCGGGTAAGTGATGACTTGTCATGTCCAAACCTTCAAACAAAAACAAATCAGTAGTCAAATTCTAATCAAACACAAACAAATCGATCAATCCAAGTAAACCGGCGTAAATGATTGATCAAAAATAAATTCTAATCCAAATTCTAGTCACAAACAAACACAATCAAATTCTAGTCACAAAATTTAATTCTCATAGTACTATGATTCTATGAATTCTAATCCAAATTCTAGTCACAAACAAACAAACACAATCAAATTCTAATCCAAACAAACAAACACAATCAAATTCTAATCCAAAATTCAAAATTCTAATCCAAATTCTTACCAAGTGGTTCCACGCTCTAATGAGGGAGAGAGGACAGTGGTATACTTCTCACGGCCTGGTTGGACAAGCATGTCATGTAAAGAAGCGAGTACATCAGCTGGGAGATTTGCTTCTCTTGCACCATCATCCTCCGAATTAGCTTCTTCCTCATGTGAGTTTTGCGCTTGAGAACTGTGAAGCGATGCAGAAGCTGCTCGAGGTTGACCAGGTTGAGAAGGGGGTGGTCGATGAGACTGTCGAGGTAGAGGAGACTCTCGTGGTAGATTCGAGACTTGAGGAGACTGTCTATGACGATTCGAGACTGACGGTTGAGGAGACTCTCGAAGTTGACTCGAGAATTCTGGTGGATTCGTCGCGGAGGCCAGAGGTTGAGGAAAAGGACGCCTGGTTGGATCTTCGCCGGAAGGGGATGTTCCGGGAAAGGTCCTCGAGTGCTGGAACAGATTGGTTGGAGGTGGATAGTCTCGGTAAGAAGGTGTAGGTCTCGCTGGAGCCTGGAGGTTTGGGACAGGAGTTCCCTGAGAATCAGTCTCTGGAACTCGATGGTTCGCCGGCGTGAAGGTATACTGGGGAGGAAGATTGTCGGGTCTGTGATTCGCCGTTTGTGAGGTTCCAGAGGTTCGATTAGAGGTGTTTCTTCTTCCTACGCCTCTTTTCTTTTGTCCAGCCATCAAGGGTTTACGGTTTCGTCGAGTGAGGGGAATTTAGATCTAGGGTTTGTGAGGTTTCGCCGTTTCGTCTCGAAGAAGAAGAAGAAGAAGAAGAAGAAGAAGAAGAAGAAATGAGAAAAGATTAGGGTTTTCGTGTTTTGTCACGAAATTAATGGGTTTTCGATTTTTTGTCACGGCCCAAATTTTGTTAAGGCCCAAATTTATTAAAGCAGTCGCTAAATAGTAGCTCTTTAGTCGCAATCTTTTAGCGACTGTCAAACTGGTCTCTAAATTAGTCGCAAATTGGCGTCTACACTACGACAATATGCATCAGTCTCCAATTAGCGTCTACTAAGCGACTGATTTATTTTAGTAGGCATTCAGTAGCTAAACAATCGCAAATCAGTCGCTAAATTTAGCGACTGTGTTTTTAGTCGCAAATTGCAGTAACCAGTTACATGTTTTCTTGTAGTGTATTATATATGTTTTCCGTTATCAAATGAATGTGTTTTTCACTTTTAGGTAGAATCTGTGAGACATATATTTGAAAGACATCTGACATTGCAGTTGACTTTCGTGCAAAGAGCCAACAGCTGAGGACAACATGCATGAATTTCTTGCTCAACTTAATTGAGACGCTGTGCAAGTCACTTGAGGAGCTTTCCATTGATGATCTTGTGGATGCAGACATCGCGCTAACATATATGAAAGTATCAAAATGATGTGTTGACTGAGTTGAGCTTAGCGTTGACTAAGAGTTAGTTAGGTTGTTAAGCTAATATTAAATTTGAGATTAGATATTTTGTATATAAGAAAACTTTACTGTACAATTACATTTACGATGAATAAAACTATCTTTCTTATTTTCTTCTTCCCTTGATTCTGGATCTGAGAACTTCCACCATTGTTGAACCTTTGATAGAAAAATGTGAATTTTAAGGTGGATTGGTTGGTAAAGAAATTGGACCAAGTAAAAGAGAAGAAGGAGAAAGAACAGTATGTTATTTCAGGACTCCAAGAAACGGAAGAAAACATACTGAAATTGAAGGACAAGCTTACAAAACTAGATGCTCTAGCGGAAGAGCAGAAAGCTGAGTTGTCGGCCACCCGAACTACTCTATCATTCGATGATGTTGTTTAATGACTTGGATTCTTATGCATTTGGGCGTTCTGATATTTTCGTTTCTCTCTTTGTTTCAAAATAACATGTCTTTTGCAAGGTAATTGAACTTATGTCGAAGTTGTCACATTTTATGAAGCACGTGTATCGCTGCAATTTTAAGTTTCGGATATCAATTTTGCCGCTATGGTATAGTTTATTTAATTTAAAAGTTTAAATTAATATTTCACAAAAACGTTTAAATTAATATTTCAAAATAAAGAGAAAGAATTTCTCTGATATAATACATGTTTATCCAAAAAAAAACCAAATACGTTAAAAAAAATAAAATATGATACTACTATCCGCAGAAAATTACTTCTCCCATTTATTACTTCTCCCATTTATTCAAAGTTGATCACATTATTTGGTAAAATTATGAAAATAATTAAAAAAAAACATGTAACACATTATATCAAAACAAAATAAATACAAAGATAGAATTAACGAAAGATAGTAGCATGAACACACAAATAATTGAAAAAAATAGGAAAAAAAAATTGGAAACGATGCAAGTAGTCATGTGTGAATCAAAAGTTTTTCAAAAAGGGCTCATTAGGCAAATGTTGAGAATTAGGACGAGAAAAGTTCCCCAAAAGGGCAACATTAATGTACTCATTAGGAAAATGAGCAGGAAGTCCCGGAATCAACAAACCGACAAGCCTAAAACATGTCAATAACCATCCTTCCCTGTATTCTCTACCTTGCCAACATGACATGATGAAACTCCTTATTAACTCCCACAATGCGTTCATTATCTTCGGTATAACGAAGAAGATGTTGAAGTAGTTTTTGTTTGGCTCCTCTTCCTCCACCTGAATATTATATCAAATATGTATATATCATTATGGGATTATGTGGAAACAAGAAAAAAATTCTCGTTTTCCATATCTTGACACATTTATATGTATAAATAATTTTACTATGTTAAAATATATATATAGAAAATCTTGATAGAAAAGGGGATAAAACTTTTTAAAAAGTAAGAAATATTGATACTTCTAATTCTCTATAGAATCTACTAGCTAGTTTTTTCATTAATATTGCTTCCTATCTCTCACATGAAATTTTGTGAAGTCTTCTCATATGGGAAGGGACAAAAACTTTTTCAAACCCTAATCATGAGTGACTAATTTAAAGAAACAAAAGCATATGCTGTTATTAATAACCAACCTTTCCTTTGTAGAAACTGTTACAGTAGAGGCAGTCCCCAAAATGTTTGAATAGTAGTGTCTTGTCGTCGAAAGGCAACCTAGGAACCATATCGTTGCAATAGACATATCTTTTGTACTTCACGCGAAATTCTCTTAAATTTTCTTTCATATAACTTCCGAAATCCGCGTTTCCTACGCGTGGTTGCCCAAATGTGTAAACTCCTTCAAGCCTCTCCAACATTTCTGTCTCATCATGCATCATTAACACGGCTGTGAACAGGATCGCTAGGGCTCCACCTAGGCTATGTCCGGTCAGAATAAATTTGGATGTTGGGTTTTGGTCGAACACCTCTTTCAATTGACGCAAAATTGTGTAGTATGCAAGTTGACTTGGTTCATTTTGGGTTTGGTCAGAGTTTATTTCATCATGCCATCCTTCTTTCGGAAGTCCTAAAGCTTTCATGAATCCGCCATGGATCTTTCCCACATTCATAACCTCGTACCTATTTTTGAAAGCCGCAATAGTTTTATTAGGAGAAGCTAATATTGAACCAACCTAAACCTAAGTATTTCATTTATTATTGTGTAGATTTGTAGGGATATAAAATTAAAACAAAGAAAACAATTTTACCAAGAGAGATCCAAGTCTGTACACCAATCATCGGCGTTGAAAGGATCAGTGCCTTTGAAACTGACGACAATGAGGTTCGGATTTTGGTTTGTGTCCCTAATAACAATGACTTCTGTTGATCTCGTTTGTATATAATCTGAAAAGCCAAACTAAATAGTTAAGTGATTATATAGCTTAATATTAATTGAATGGTATTTGTTTAAAGTTTTGAAATAAACATCTTTTTCAAAAAACAAAAAAAAGTTGTGAAAATTTGTTAATTAGAAAAAAAAAAATCCTTATCAATTTTAATACTTTCTCTTTAATATGTGCAAAAAATCTAGAATTTAGATGAGTTAGGAATTACTAATGTTTTATAATAAATAATAAAAAAATTTGTTAGTTCACTCAAAGTCATACAACAATTTATAAAATCTCAAATTATATAAAATATATATGAATACACCCCTTGATTTTTTTTAAATGAATTTGTACACCCAAACAAGTGAAAGATAATATGGTCATTATAGATTTGACTATTATTGGAATCAAATGATGTAAGTTAGTAAGAGAAAAGTAAAATATCCCACACCTCTTGGTTTTTCACGTGGTATCTGCATTTTTAATCCAATACACTTAATTATTCATTATACTTTAAAAGTATAAGAAAAGGGAAGTAGTCTCACCATTCCGACAGGTGTAGAAACCCAATAAGTCCATCTTTGCCAGAACATAATAAAAAATAATAGTGATCATAAGTGGTTTTATTAATTCAAAATTAAAAAGAACATGCATGATCATACTTCTAAGTTCTAAGTTATAATATAATCAACTCAATGAACAAAAGGTACGGCCTATATAATAATCCTGGATTGTCAGAAAAAAAAAAGCCTATATAATAACTAAATGTTGCCGTATTTTAATGTGAACTCGGAAAAAGTCTTCTCTTCTTGTTTTAAACGGAAAAACTAAATGCACATAGAAAATGTTTTCTTTATTGTTTAGAGACAGAGAGTTGTAAAATTATATATATATATATATATATATAGTTACGAAAAATGGAAGAGTTAGTCAATAAAACCTGCCAATGGTCTTGAAGAACGGATCTGATACAGTTTTCGTTCTCGTAAGACAGCTTAGAAGCCATAATTGACAAGAGTGGTTTGTATCTTTCATCCCCTATCTCTATGCTCCGGCCTAAACCTAAGTCTACTCTTTGGTCTAGGTTTCCGTTTAGCGATGCAAATGTTGCTGATGTTTTTTCCGGCCAAATAAACCTTCCTGAAAAGTTACAAAAGTAATATAAATGCGAAACTTAGGGTATATGACCGACGATATGATATTTATTTGACAGATCATTTACACAAGTTTACACAAATTATATATAATAGTGCAAGATAATTTACAGAAAATATGGTTGTATTTACGTATTAAGTAGTAACACCTAGCTCATGCCTTAACTGCTTTTTATTTTCGTATGAAGAATAATAATTCATAGTAACCACCACTTATGTGCTGATTCTCCCCTCATTGTTTCCGTTCAAGAAACCAATATGAATTCAATAGTATTCAACTTAAATTTGTATTTCATTTTTAGTGTAATTTCTAACCAAACTTGTACCAATAAGTTCTAAACAAGAAAGTCAAAAGATAATCTAACCTTGGAAAAGATTTAGGAATATCTTGAAGAAGCCACCATTGGAAGAAGGAAGGTTGAGCCAAAAGCCAAGAGCGAATCCGAAGAAGGAGAGAGGTTTCCTGAGGATAATCATGAGTTTCTGAACAACGATGGATACAAAGATGATCCATCGTCCCCTGAATCGGCAAAGATCATTGTGAATGTTCTCTACCGAAGTATCAACGAACTTTCTATTTTCGAGATCCGAGTAGAAGAGAAGATATATCAGATCCATGACGGTGGCTTCTCTTGGATCAAGAACAAAATAGTTTTCAGGTTGAACCATTTTGTTGTTGTTAGTAGTTTGGTTGTCAACGTTAATTGAGCTTTGAAACGTGAAAGATTTGTTTTGCAAGCTAAGTCACGATTAGCTTTGTGTAGTTATACAATGGTTTTTTTTTTTGTATATATAATTGTGTATTTCTAAGGTTCCATTCATATATTTAATACCACGAGTCCATGCTTGGATTGTTTATTCCTATATCAAGAATTGAGGATCAATGACTTTTTTTTTATACCATCAATCAATATTCTTCTTAAACTGCACATAGACTTAACCGTAAACGTGACTCGCCGTCACTAAAAATTGTAACGACGGAAACCCTCATTAGCGAACTACACTTATCTGCTGTACATGTACGTACTACGCTGTAACATGTTACCACACCAACATGTAAGTTTACCTCTTAGTTAAATGGGTAGAATCCTATACAACCACTTAGGGAAAGTCTAGGAGATCTTCTATCATGATATTAGAGGCTTTGATGGTTAGTAGGATGTTCTTTGGCTTTACATAATAAACAAACTCATCTTGTCATGTCATGCATTTGAAAATATTGAAATTTCAAAGTCGCCTAGCTTAGCAATAACAATAATTCTTTTAGTATCACAACTTGTTGTTCCATCAGACCAAAAGACATTACTAGTTGAAACAAGCTGACTTTTTTCTTTTTGTAATAATAATATATAATTAATCATTTCATAAAATTTAATTAAACCAACAACATAAACAACTCTAATCAGTCATAATACCAATAACATGCACAACAGAATAAATATAACAATAACCAATTCCAATAAACACAACATGATATCATTCCTAACCATTCTATCTAACAATCTAGCATACTTCTATACAAGGTTCCAGTAACATATAAAAACAAGCACAACACAAAAACCGAAACCCTAGATCATCCTCTTTCTCATCACCATAATTCCACGTCACATACTTGCACACCACAAACAACAATTGAGATGCGTGAGTATTATCACAAATACTCAGTGAGACGATCCTCCCATCCATTGGGCTATACACATAAGCGAAAAGACAAACACAAACAACACAAAAAAAACAAACCAAACAATTCTGAACACATACGTGATTCTGCGACCTTGCGTCGACCGACGCAACACTTGCATCGACCGATGCAATGTCCATCGTCTTCATCAAATCCCTAACTACATCGACCGACTCACACTTGCATCTATCGATGCAGTCGCACGAAGTATTGCCGAACACGATCTTCACAGACTTCTCTTGGCTTCGTGATGCCGAATACATCCTCCAAAGACCACCAATCTTAAGGCAAACACTCACAAACAACCACATAAGCAATCAATCACCCAAAATCACACAAAACACACATCTAATCGCTTAGATAGACCATGATCCCGCACTCACCTCTTAAACAAGCAGATATGAACAGCGAGAAACACACCACAGCAAGCTCTCCACCATGTTCTTAGCCACAGATCTCCACTCCCATAGAAGAATCTCTCAAGAACAAGCCCCGGATCTCACAGAAACTCACTGGAAACCTTTGTCTTCTTTCTAACTCTTTAGGAACGACAAAGTGGCTAAAAACTCACCCTGACATCGAGTTCTCCTTATATACTTGATCCCTAGATTTCCATAAATCAAACCAGAGAAAATAGAACTAATCCAAGCACAAACCGAACCTTTCATCGACCGTTGTACAAATTACATCGATCAATGCACTCACTAAACCGGAATTCTTGTTCACGGGCGTTACACTAGTATTCCATTTGCAGCACATAATTATGTATTTAATAATGTCCTTACACATAAATCTATTGCATAAATTAATATAAATAAAATATTCTTTATAGAAACATCTTAACGATTCTGATCTATAGAAAAAAAAAAAAATTCACAAGATCGTTAATATCATTTCTGAAATCGTACCACTTGGCCCTCTCTAGCTACTTGGAAATGATATATCCTTAAACATAGTGTCCAAGTCCAACTATTTTGAGGAGTAACATACTCACAACGAGAAGCAACTATTTCAGCTTATAAAATAGATCTATTTTCTTAAAAGCATTTATCCAATGTGTGCACCTCCCTTTTATTTTTCTCCATTCATAGTATTTTTATTTTTATATAAAGAGATATGTACAACTCTACGAAAAACGGTACAAGTCAATCCGAACAATTTACATAATGTATATTTATACCTAAAAAAATATAACATGCATTTTTTCTTTTTTAACATCTTACTTTATTTTATTAAAATTGGAACTGAGATACATAGTTATCTTCAAAACATACGCATACAACCAAGAATTGATTATAGTTTAAGAAGAAGGAAACACAATCAAACAAGAGAATTAAAACACCGCTTTCTTTCATAAGCCTTACACGCTAATAGATTTGATAATCTATTATCTTCTTTATTCGCCTTCTTCCTTAATCCGACATGATCATCTTGTTTGGCTATCATTCTTTTGACGAAACTCCAATATACTTTGAAATGATCAATGGTTGCGATCCATCCGTTACATCGCATCCCAACAAAACATCTCCAGACATAGGAGATGACATCTTTCTTGGTTATAACTAATGCCCATGCTTGATGAGATGATGAGTACCATCTTTTGAATCTTGTTCCATGTAGACATCTCCAAAGACACGCATTGAAATTGCCGAGGACTAATAGTAAAATCAAAATCAACATGATCTCTTTCCACCATATCCTTAGCCACTGTCTCAAACCGGTCCTATGAACCGATGTCTGCAATAAACATCTCTTAAACTCGCCTGCGTTGTCAATCCAATCCCCAATGATTCCAGGATCAAAAATCCAAATTACATCTCCATACCATTTGATGGAGGGGAATGACAACTGCCGAACACGCCGCTTCGTTCTTGAGCCAATGATCAATGATTGGTTACAAGAAGAAGAAGATGAGATGCAATCGGAGACAAAACGCTGGCAATAATACAACTGTGTACACCGGAAAAGCGCTCTACAAGAGAGATAAATGGCTACGACGAGACAACATAATCGCATAACTATGGAAGAGAGAATACCAGATCTACCAAGCCAGAGTGTTTTTTTGCGGTTACGATACCATCGACGAGAAGGCTTCTGGTCCATCTTCAAGGTTTCTGGAAGTGGCTTTGCAACATGACTCACTGAAGTCGAAACCAAATTTATATGGTTGTGGGTGGAATGATTCAATAATAAATTAGGATAATATATATGAGGTGGGCACCATGGATTGAATTTTCGGTGAAACCCATCTCTGTGCTTCGTCAATATCAAGAGTCTCTTCATGAATTTAGAGTGAAGAAAATTTATAAGAAGAACTCTGAATCTGAATAAAATTTAATGTGGAGAATGAGAAATTGCAAAAAACAAAAAGAAAACGAAAGTATGGCCGACGCCGGAGGCGACGCCGGCCAAGAGAAAATTATTGAAACGGTGTTTTCAGAAAGTCGTCTTCTTCGTCGCTCTCAGAGAGAAGTTTTCAGAAAGTTGTATAACTTGCATTTTATTATGGTTTGATACAACATATATAATTTTAAAATTTGATGAAGTTTTAACTACTATCACAAAATATATAAAATGTTTTATCTAAAAATTTGTAGTTTATTACTATTTAAATAGTTAGTAACTTAGTATTAGTAGTTTCTTATTCTAGTTTGTGTATCTAAAAAAAAAAAAAAAAATTAAGTGGCCCAGGAGTCAATTTATCCACGATTTTATGTTGGTCCGAATATCATGTTTGGTCTTCTAATCCATTTTATGTTGGAAGGCTTTTCATTCAGCCCATGCTTATTATGTTTTTCATGATAAATTGTTATCTTGCGAAAACAAAGAACAAAAATTAGAGAAACTCGATTGAATTATTTTCAATCAAAGTTATCAAACAATCGAAGAAGATGAATCCACTTCATCAAATTCTTCTACGATTATACACTTTTTTTAGCTGAATTGTGGATAGAGATAAGTCAATTAATGAATAAAATTTGTACTTTTATCTGTTTTGTAATTTGAAGATTATTCGATAGTATCAATCGTTTTATGTTTCAACAGCTCTTAGCCGAGATTATTCAATTGGACCAATCTTCTATGGGTAATGAGTTTCAATACATATAATTTTTTTTGTTTCCATCTCTAGAGAAGTACAAATTCTCTGGACTAGAAATCATAAAACAATGTAATTTAGATAGAAACATATTTTAAACCTACTTCCAAGATTATACATTCGATATACTAACTTAAAAAATTTATCCAGTTCTGATTTTGCATGGGTTTATTTCTGAAACAACCCTTCCCGTTTTTTTTTTTTAATACCTTAATTTACTAGTGGTCCCATACCCACTAACATCCTAACAACAATCAATAACCGCGGAATAACCAAATAAAACCAATTCCAATAAACCAAAGAATTCCAACAACAATAAACCAATTCTCAATAGCAACATAATCCAAATAGGAAAAATAACCAAAAGCTAACAACCTACAATGTTCCATTGACTTAATCTAGCAACCTAACAATAGCTAGACCACAATCAATTCAAGCCTCTAGAACACCCCTTCATCATCGCCTTGATTCCACGATCACACTTTGCCTTTACCTGCACATCACAAACAACAATTGAGATGCGTAAGTATTATCATAAATACTTAGTGAGGCCGTCCTCCCATCTACTGGGTTATACACACAAGCATATGAGACTCCCAAGTCAACAAACAACAACAACACAATCAACATATCAAACCAGGAAAATAAGACTCGGCAGGTACTAGTGTCGACCGATGCTCAATCGGTGTCGACCGATGCTACAGGAACTGGTGTCGACCGATGCCGGAATGGTGACGATCGATGCTACTCGAGACGGTGCCGATCGATGCTCCACAAAAGTGGTATCGATCGATGCCTCTTCTGCAGTCACGATCTGCGCGAAACTCAGCGACGAACTCCGATTCCAATCAACACAGAATCGACTCCAAACACGTCTAATCATCTCGGAATTCACTAGAAATCACAAATACAATGTACCCAAGCAAGCAAACACCACAAATAACAAGGAATCACACAAAACAAGGGAGATCTCATGCTTAGATCAACCATGGTCAAGCACTCACCTCAAGAACAAGAAGTTTGGATTGAGAAACGTGGAAAACAACACCTCCAGAAGCTTCCCCTTCGATTCCAGCAACAGCTAACACTCCTACAGCCTCAGATCTCTCCAAAATCACCAAGAACAAGCCCAGAAATCCCAGAAAAGTTTTTCTCTCTTTTCTCTCTTTCTTTTCCTCTCAAAAACGGCGAGTACAACAAATAATACGACCTAGGGTCGTTTTTCCCCTTTTACACACGATTAGGGTTTTAAATCAAACCAAACCGAACCAATTCGGTAATTAAATCAAACCCGACCAAACCGGAAAACATGGTGTCGATCGATGCCACCAAGGGTGTCGATCGACACCCACACCAAAAATACACAAATTGGTTCGCGGGCGTTACAATTCTCCCCCACCAATATGGATTCGTCCCCGAATCCCGCAATACCGTCCATCTGCCAAGGACCTCCGTGCCACCGTCATCACAGCCCGCACGTCCCCAGACCGGACTAAACACCATCAGTCAAGGTTTCCCGTGCCACTGTCGCAACAGCCCGCACACCTCCGACTGACCCTCGAGGTCTCCCTCTAGCCAATATACTCGCATCATAACACTATCTGCTCACAACTCAGTGCTTCCCCCGTCCGTGGTCGCAACCAACGAATCATGCCGGCTCGCTATCAGGCCAACCGCCTTAAGCTACGGCATCCAGGAAGTCACACACACACACTCCCCCCGCTCTCGGGTCGCAACCCTCGAGACATACCGGCTCACTGCCGAGCCTCGGCTCACAGCTACGGTATCCAGGGAGCCTCACATATCCCGCTCTTGGGTCGTCACCCTCAAGCGCGCTCTCGGATCGTCATCCGAAGCAACATACCACTCCCACTCTCTGGCCACAAAGTCCATCGAGCTATCGGTATCACGTGAGTTGGGCCCACACGGCCTAGAGCAAAAACAAACACTGATGCCAACGAGTATCTCCCGGCTAGATCTACCTCACTTTTCCACAAAACATTCCCATTTTAGAAACTTCCTATTTATGGAAACCTTCCTTTTGTGGAAACTTTCTATTTATGGAAACTTTCCAAAAATAGAAACCCGAGCTATTTCTCTTTTCCCATGACAACAACAGTCAAACATAAAGAAAAATACTCATCTTATTAATCTCAAAATGTCATAATCGTTACAATCTCAACGAAATTACATCAGAAAAACCAAAAATACAACAACCGGAGCCAACAACCCGCATCCCGAGCACCACCTCATCTTGATACTTAGTCGCACAACCAACCACCCCTAAGCGACCAAATATCAAGAGAGATGGGCTGGAATACTCCGTACCCGCTCCAGCCACGGACTACAACTCGGACCCGGCTAGACAAGCTCAAGCCGTCTGCTTCTCAAACCACTTCTTAAACCTTGCCTTCATCCTCGCCTCGGGCTCCCAAGTCTGCTCCTCTACTCCGTCACAGTCCCACAGGACTCTCATCAAAGGAATCTTCTTCTTCCGAAGTTCCTTGACTCTCCTCTCGAGCACCCTCACTGGTCTCGCCTCTAAAGTCATGTTAGGCTGAAGATCCTCAGGAATCTTAGCCAACAACTGATCACCCTCATGAAGACACTTCCTCAGCATCGACACATGAAATACCTTGTGGAACGCACGCATAACCTCAGGCAACTCCAGCCGGTATGCCACTGGTCCCACCCGCTCAACCACTCTGAACGGACCCATGTACCTCGGACTCAACTTAGTCTCTGTCAATGACCTGTTCGGACCCCGCAACATGGCCATCTTGAGGTACACTCTATCACCAACCTGAAACTCAAGATCCTTTCTCCTCTTATCAGCATAGCTCTTCTGCCGATCCTGAGCCTCCTTCATGTTCAGCCTCAAAACCCGAATCTTCTCCGAGGTCTCCTGAACAAAATCTGCACCAAATATGCTCCTCTCCCCCACCTGAGTCCAACATAAAGGTGTACGACACGGCCTCCCATACAGGGCCTCATAAGGAGCCATCCCAATACTAGCCTGGTAGCTGTTGTTATAAGCAAACTCCACCAAGCTCAAGTGATCTGCCCAATGACCACCCCAATCCAGCACACACATCCTCAATAAATCCTCCAAAATCTGGATCGTCCTCTCTGACTGACCGTCCGTCTGAGGATGATAGGCTGTACTCATATGCACCTTCGTGCCCATCTCTGCCTGAAACGCCCTCCAGAACACCGAAGTGAACTTGGAATCTCTATCAGACACAATACTAGCAGGCACACCGTGCAATCTGACTATCTCCCTCACGTACTTCTTGGCCAAAACCGCTGCTCCATCAGTTTTCTTGATGGCCAGAAAATGCGCGGACTTAGTCAAACGGTCCACAATGACCCAAATAGCATCAAACGTCCTCGACACAGGCAAACCCACCACGAAGTCCATCGTGATCAAATCCCACTTCCACTCTGGAATGGGTAAACTCTGTAACAAACCACCAGGAACCTGATGCTCCGCCTTCACCAGCTGGCAAGTATCACACTTCGCCACCCAGTCAGCTACGTCCTTCTTCATCCCGACCCAGTGATAATACCGCTTGAGGTCACGGTACATCTTGGTCGCTCCTGGATGAATAGAGAACTTGCTCGAATGAGCCTCTCTCAGTATCTCCTGCCTCAAATCCTCACCCTTGGGCACACAGATCCGACCATGCACAAGGATAGTACCATTAGCAGAAACCTGATACTCTGCACCCGCAGCCTTAGAGGCATTCACCAGCCCCTCATCACTCTCCTGAGCTAACCTCACTCTGCTCAACAAATCTGCTCTATCAACTGCCTCCAAACCCAAAGGTTCTTGTGAGATAGCACACAAACTCAATGCACTAATCTCACCTACCAACACCTCCATATCCTGCTCCTGAGCCGAAGCCACCCGCTTCCGACTCAAGGCATCTGCAACCAGATTAGCTTTACCAGGATGGTAAGCTATGTCCAAATCATAATCCGCTACTAACTCCATCCAACGCCTCTGCCTCAAATTCAGCTCAGGCTGAGTAAAAATGTACTTCAGACTCTTGTGATCTGTAAATACCTGTACCTTCCCACCATACAGATAGGATCTCCAAATCTTAAGAGCAAAGATCACTGCTGCCATCTCCAAATCATGAGTAGGATAATTAGCTTCATGCTTCCGCAACTGCCGCGAAGCATAAGCTATAACCTTCCCCTGCTGCATAAGTACACAACCCAACCCCACTCTAGAAGCATCTGTATACACAACATAAGGCTCGTCCTGCTCAGGCAATGCTAACACCGGCGTGGTAGTCAACATCTGCTTGAGACTTGCAAAACTTGCCTCACACTCTGGTGACCACACAAACGGGACATCCTTCCCTGTAAGCTTAGTCATCGGCTGAGCCATACTCGCAAAACCCCGAACAAACCTCCTGTAGTAACCTGCTAACCCCAGGAAACTCCGAATCTCAGTGGCACTCTGCGGCCTCGGCCACTCCCTGATGGACTGAATCTTCTCTGGATCCACTGAAACTCCCTCAGCTGAAACAATATGACCCAAGAACCCCATCTCACGCTGCCAGAAACTGCACTTACTCAGCTTAGCAAACAACTTCTGCTCCCGCAGCTTCTCCAACACTGCTCTCAGATGTACTGCATGCTCCTCAGGACTCTTAGAATATACCAGGATGTCGTCGATGAAAATGATGACTGACACGTCCAGAAACTCCTGGAACACGCTGTTCATCAATCTCATAAACGCAGCTGGCGCGTTTGTCAACCCAAACGGCATCACCACAAACTCATAGTGCCCATATCTCGTCCTGAAGGCTGTCTTCCTCACATCTGCCTCATGAATAGGGATCTGATGATAACCTGAAGCCAAGTCGATCTTGGAGAACCAAGTAGCACCCCTCAACTGATCCAACAACTCATCAATCCTCGGGAGAGGGTACTTGTTCTTCACAGTAACTCGGTTCAAACCCCGGTAGTCAATACACAACCGAAAACTCCCATCCTTCTTCTTAACAAACAACACCGGAGCTCCCCACGGTGAACAACTAGGACGGATAAAACCCTTGCCCAACAAATCCTCCAGCTGCTTCTTCAGCTCTGCCATCTCTGCTGGAGCCATCCTGTAAGGAGCCTTGGATAACGGCATCGTCCCCGGTTCCAGCTCAATGGTAAAAGGATCCGACCGAGATGGTGGTAATCCCTGCAATGACTGGAACACATCCTCAAAGTCCTCCACAACCGGAATACCGCTAACCGTAGACTTCCCCACTGACTCTGGCATAGATATAGTAACCAGATAGGCCTCACGGCCCTTCTCGATCATCTTCCCTGCCTGAACGGCTGAGATCACGAGACTCCCCGAAGTCGGTCTAATACCCTGAAAAACCAACTTCCCTCCTGGACGCTCAAACTCCACTCTACCCCGATAGCAATCCAAATGCACCTTATACCGATGCAACCAATCCATACCAAGAATGACGTCATACAACTCCACTGGACTGATAAGCAAATCCGCTGGCCACGACTCTCCTGCGATCTGAATATCAACTCCTCCAGCTCGTCCAATAACCCTCAGAAACTTGCCTCCAGCAACTCTGACAACTCCTGAACGCTCTCCAGAATCCCCTCTGATCCCCGCACTCACGGCACACTCCGGAGTAATGAAGCTATGAGAAGCTCCAGAATCAAACATAACATGGGACTTAAACCCGCCCACCAACAAGGTCCCTACACAAATCTCATGTGTTGAGAACCTAACACTTGACCACAAGCAAAAACAAATATAATCTGAACTATTGAATTGACTAAGTTCGAATCTCAGAAGTTATACCTGTGATCGCTCCTGCACTAGTGCCACCGGGCTCCTGGGTCGAGTACACCTGAGTCGTCGGCTCAATCCAACCCACCGGCTGCACACCGTGCTGCACACCCTGCTGCACCCCTGGCTGAGCTCCAGCCTGCAACACTGCTACTGCCCTCTGCTGCAACTTGGGACAACGAGGCTTGATATGCCCCGTCTCTCTGCAGTAGTAACACACTCGAGTATCGGTCCGCGGCTCCGTCACTGCCCGCTGCTCCGTCACCGCCCGCTGCTCACCTCTCTGTGGACAGCTAGTCACCTTGTGATCCCTACTACCACACCCAAAGCATCTCGCACCCCCGTGCCTCGACCTCTGCATAGCATCAAACTTCCGCTTCTGCCCTTGCGCAGGCTTGCCGCCCTTGCTAGGAACAGAA
>NC_025689.1:22719102-22734371 GCF_000633955.1 Camelina sativa
CCTCACTCCTAGCAAGCTTCTAGCACCTTCCCAGCCTCCAATCTCTCAAGAACAGCCAAGAAATCTCACAATCTCACTCACAATCTCAAGAACACTTCTTTTCTCTCTGTTTTTGACAAAAGCGGCCAAGAGAGGAGAAAAACTCGAGCTCCCCTCTTAAAAACCCGAATTAGGGTTTTCCCTAAACCAACTCCCCAAACCGGACAATTAAAATTGAACCGACCAAACCGGCCACAACTGGTGTCGATCGATGCCTCACTAGAAGGTGTCGATCGACACCCTTACCAAAATACCAAAAATTGGTTTGCGGGTGTTACAATTTCATAAAGTATGAAATGAAAAGCTGAATGTTCAGGATCTCAAATCGTTGGGGACAGTAACTGAAAGTACGTAATGTTCTTTGTTTGGGCTATCAATGTTCTTTGTTCATAATCTTGCTGGATTATTCTGTTTTGTTTGGATTAATTTTATTGTCTTTTAGCTATACTATACCTACTTGATCTTTATGAGAGGTTGAATTAATAAAATTAAATTCAGTAATATTGAGAACCAACCTTTTTAATCTGTTGTCGCTGCCGATCATCCTGTTTTTGACGATGCACCATCTTCATGGATTTGAGGATAGATTTTCATCTGAAACATAGTTAAAAAAATAATAGTTGTTATGATTATAAACCTGTAAAAAATTTAGATTGAGTTCCTTATCTTTGTGATTGATTGTCAATTTGGGATAAAATTTATCCCGTCTTTTAAGAAAAAAAACAGATTTTAAAACCTGAATTGAGTTATCTGAGATGCTTAGTTGCTTCAGCGAAAACACACTTACAAAATTCATACCCGATTTTGTAATTGTATCAACCCCAAATTTTGAATTTGGATTTTCATAATTATCAGTATATAATCTGACATTATTATCATCAAATATACAAATATTTTTTGGGTGATGTTTAATTCGAAAGGTATATGTTATTCGAATTGCAAACTGGGTTAAATTAGAAGATCAACAACCACAAATTATAAAGCGATTAAGTTCTGAATTGGTTAGATACAAACCTCGGATCAGCCAGAATCGGGTGCTTCTGTTGGAGTCTCATTTTTGATTAATCCTACACAAGAGAATCAAGTATGAAAACAAGAGAAATTACAAGAAGAAAGAATAAGAAAACTAGAAAAGAGTCATAAGAACTTAAGAAGAAAGGGAAGGGGAGAAGAAAAGAAGAGAGATGTTGTGTCGTAAGGTGGAAGAAGAAGGAAGAAGAAAAGTCGTATGGGAATTGGTGTAGAATTGAAGGCCCAAACGTTAAATGAGTTATTAGGATAAACAATTAGAGTAAATAGGTTAAGATAAATTGTAGTATAAATGTTATCCTAAAATATTATTACATATTTGATTCATGTATAGTATAATATCTTAAAATAATTTATAATGTATGTAAATTAATTATCAGAATTTGAGTCTTTCTTAAAGAAAAACTGTTGTAAATCTCATATCAAAAGGTTTGCAAATGGAACATTATTTCTATAAAAACTTAGAAGTTATTAATGTCATATAGACACTAATCTTATATCTCAAAATATATTTTTGATTTTAAAAGTAGATATATTTGTAAATTAATATTGTATTTTAAATATAATTGCAACACATATAGGTGTTAAGTGGGCTTAAAATTCAGTTACTAAAAAGTTGGTCTCACAAGCGAGCTCATGTGAGTTGTCGGGGTTATGTCTGCATGTTGGCAACTCAGTTTACAGGCTACTATTATCTGATAAAAAAATCAGTTATTATATATGGAAATAAATATTTTTACATAGATATAAAAATACAATATGTAATATACGTGATAATATAAAGCATTTTGATGTACAAAAACTAAATTACTTACAATAATATAAAATCTATTAAAAGTTATTTTAAATAGGAAATTTTTTAATTTATATTTTAAAACAATTTGATTTCTTTTAATTAGTTTAAAATATACTTTAGAAGTTTGTCCTCTAAGATGTTGGACTTAGCGAAGCGGGCTTGGACATAACATTAAAAATGGGGTTTCACAGTCACACACAAGTCTATGCGGATTGTGGGTTTTAGTGGAGAACCCTATGTGGATTGCAGGTTTAGCGGGCAAGCTTAAGCGAGTAGTAGCAATGCCATGCGGATTGCAAATCAGATAAGTTAAATGGATGTGGGCTGGTACGTTTGAGATATACCTTTCAACACAAACATACTGAACACAAAAGAACAGACAAAACGATATATAAGTTTAAGAAAGTGTGATATGCGTCAAATATAACGTGTATCAAAACCAAACAAAAAAACAAAATATATTTGATTTTCATTCAATACACATACAAAATATATAAAACACTTTGTTTTACTATTTAACCTAAACACGACAGACAAAACATTAACAAATATAACATCTCTAACAAAATAAAAGAAAAATATATATGCGGCGTACCGGGGGTTCAAACCTAGCTTACAAAGTAAAATATTATTTATATAAATTTCTTAGTTAAAGTGTGCAAATTAATTTAAGAGAAAATTTATAATCTATACTATTAAATGGGGAGTACACTTAGGGATTAAAAAAAAAACAAAATATAATATATATCCATGTTGCCAAACAGACCAACTTACCTACATAATTAAAAAAAAAAAAACTTCCCTAAAACAATGGTAACAATTATTAAGGAAATAAATGATTAACTCTTATAATGGATTTTAAAGATGGATAGTTAGATTTCGGAATATGCATTCAAAACACACAAACACACAACTAACCAAATTTATCAGTTAATGAGTTTTTCTAATTTCGGAATATTCATTCAATTATACCTATTTTACCGGAAATACTGATCATTCATATTGAATTGTTATGAATCTTTGAATTTTAAATTTAAGAAATAAATTGATTATATTGTTCAATATGGAAAATATAATACGAAAGTTAAAGAAAGGTTTAACTAATTCATCAAATATATTCTTAACAATATTATGATCATCGCAAGGTTTAGCTTGTGATGTTGGAGATAATTTCTGTTACAAGGTAACATTATATATTTTCCTGGATATAAAATTCTTTTTTTTTAACAAAAAAAAAAACATCAAGTTCCTTTATTTGTCATTCATAACTGAAATCATTGATAACAGATGATGTTTCTTATTTTCAGGTTTTAGCGTAAAATCTAAATGTTTAGAGAAAGCTGGACATTTCAGTATTACTAAAAAGGTAAAGAAACATTCACGAATTTCACATTCATTGTTTACTACTGTCCATCCATTTAAAATGGATTTTGTAACTGTGTTATTTCCTGATTTTCAAAATTTAACAGGTTTATTCTGAATTTTGGAATTTTCTAATGATAAAAGGTACGTAGAATAGAAACCATCTTTCTACTCTTTCTTTTGGTTTTTTGTTTATCATTCACAATGTAATTTTACTAGATGGTTCTTCTAATTTCAGTGTAGGTAGAAAACATTAAGAGGAGAAGAGTATATGGGAAAATTTCATGATTTTATTTAGAAACTACTAATATCATGTCATGATGATCCTAACTCTTACTAATTTGCTAACTTTTATTTAGTGGTAGAACTGATTCAGTTTTTTTAACCTTTACAGAGCTTTTACAAAATTCATCTAAGCCTTTTCTTTTGTGTGTTGTAAACATGGAGAAAAGTTCTGGAAAATTTTTTGTTCTTAAGAAAATTATAATTGGTTATAAAATTATCATGTACACTTATATGTAACTTAAGTGTCTAATATAATACCTCTAAACAAACATTCAAGATGATCAAATAACAGAATTTACTTTTGTTGAAAATAGCTCTCAAAATCAGTTGCTTCGATCATATACATCTCTTAAGCCGATGTCTCTCTCTTTTAACATAGCCGAGCAAGATTATAATGGTTCCAACATTATCCTATTTTAAAGTCAATTATAATTGACAGCTAGAAAATGTAAGTGGAAACAAAATTTGGAGACTATAAACGTGCATCATCATCACAAAAGATTAGAAAGAGTATTAGAGTGGCATAAATGCAGAATATTATAAAATTTGGGGAAAATAATTGTGAGTACCTCTACAGTGGGTTAACATGTATGTCTTTTTCTTTGTCTCAAACGGCATAACAACCTTAATTGTATGTTAAAAGCGTTAGATTCGTTTTAGTAAAGCAGAATATTTTACATTTTTAATTAGAACTGAAATAATATAAAGCTTTAAAAATATATCTTTTTTAAACGCATAATTTTCAGTTTTTAAAATATATTGTACTAATCAAAATTGTAATAGTATGAAACTATGAAAGTATTATAAATTTTTAGAACGTCTCATAAAAAGTTAGCCAAATTATTTTATTTTGAGATATATTTATTTTCATAATACCTAAAACTATAAATTATAAACTCACAAAAATCAAATAATTTAAATAATTAATAATATATCCAAATGTTGTTAGTTTGTAAATATTAAATACTCTTTTGCAAAATCAAACCAATTTGAATTTTTCTATTTTCCGTTTTAATATGATTACTTTTTGTATTTTTTTTAGGTTATATTTGGGTCACTTTGGTTAGTTACGGTTATCTATTAAATATCCAAACCAAACTAATATTTCTAAAATATCTGAATGTTTATTATATTAATATATCCAAATTAACCAAAACCTAATGCAACCCAACCAAAACCAAATAGTTAACCGAATTCCCAAGCCTAATTTTGACTCTCAGTTCGAGTATTCTGTTAAGAAAAATAGATCATCATAACTAACCGAAGAACGGGTTATTGTCTGAACAAAAATTATTATTATAATCATGTCCTCAATTCGAATATGTGGAACTATTTACTACTGTAGATCTTGCGAAATGGGTATTTTAGAGTCAAAAGATTTTAAATTCGTGAGACTGGTATAACGTGTCGGGGGTTGATCCCTTTTACATCTCTATTTAGGTTATCCAGTTCACAATGTTTTAATTTATTTAAGCAATTTTTTGTCCAGTTTGATAGTTTATAAGTATGACATAAATTTAAATGATCAATCTGGATTGGCTAATGCTAATCAGATATTTTGACTTTATATTTCTTTTCGGTTTTTGTTTTTTGTTTTTTTTTCCTCCCAACAAAGTTCAAACCAATACAAACAAAAACAATAACACTACGGCTCATATCAATTGAAAACAATCCGCCCATATAAGTTGGTATTCTTAACTTTTAAAGATATTTATCTAACAATTCAATAGTAGATATAAATTTCAAAATCTTGAAAAATGATTTCTCAAATAAATCATAATTCTGAAATATCAATTCCAAAATCTTGAACAAGAAAATTTTAAATAGAAAACTCCGCACGTACGTGCGGGTCCAATCCCTAGTATAAAACTAAGATTAACTACCCATGGTTTATATTTAACAAACAACCATATATTTAACAAACAACCAATTACACAGTTCAACTAAAACAATACAAAACACACTCCACAAAGATTTGAACCAGCGGTATCATAAAATAACAATACTATTCAGCAGAAGAAAAAAATTAAAAAAATACATATTAATACACTTTCATACATTTTACTAATATATAGAAATAAATTGTACTAAATAGTATTATGTTTAAAATAAAAATTGAATCAGATTCGTCCTGCGGTGTACCGCGGGTTCAGACCTAGTCTAATTTTATAAACGAATACCAATTTGTGTTCCTAAAATTTAATTTCAATCGTTTGTTGCATATACTAAAAAACAGGTTGTTTGCATAGAATCGATGTATACTTGTACGTTCCTATGTCTGTTTGTTCTGGTTATAAACTTGACGATATATATATAGGATTTTCTTTTGGGAGAACATTAGGAAATGTAGAGCAGCTTATTATTATTATTATTTTTTTCAACCAAACATTAAAATAAATTAAAAGGTGACTCTAAGGTTGGTCGCCCAATCTGAAACAAAAGAGTTTACAAAAGAAAATTCAGAAGCTAAAGATCTAGAAGAGCGAGCAAGACAATCTGCTCGGATGTTTGACGTTCTCGAAATCTGGATCAGGGTGAAGGACACTAGTAAAAATAGAGCGTACAGCCATGGACAATTCCGTAACTAAGGCTATATTTTTGTGGCTATATGACCACACAGTCACGAAAAGACACGGAAAAAAATCGTGTTTATACGATCGTGACCTAAAAACATTCATGTCTTTTCGTGACATTACAGCCACGTTTTTGGCACGCTTGCTTCGTAACTATGTTAGCCACGAATTTGTCAGGTAAATGTTCGTGGCTTTCTCATTTAGTTTTAATAAAAAAAAATTACCCATTGCAGATTAATCAAAATGATTTATTTACTAAAAAGCGAAAATAATTTTAATTATACAAAACAAATTGAAATAGAAAATAAAAATGCTTCAACGGATAAGGGTTTTGCTCTTTGCCGCTCTCTTTCTCCGCCGTCTCCGGCACTCTCCTTCTGTCGCTGGATAGCTTCTTCTCTATATGCATTTCCTTCTTTGAATCCTAATAAATATTACAAAATCCAATTGTCTTTTTTGTTGATTTGAGTAAAAATTGAGAGATTTAACCTTTAAATATCGAATAGTGCTGACAGCGACGGGATCTGAGAAAAAATGGTTAGATCTAAGGTTAGGTCTGAAACGAAATAGTTAGATCTTAAATAAAGATGAAAAATTGAGAGGAACAGAGAGATTTACCTTTGAGCTGGTTGATTCCAAGCTGAAGATCAGGAATTCGATGTCAAATTTCACAAACATATACGAACCTAAAAATGTTGATGGTTTAAAGGGTCTGAAATTGTTGAAATAGAAAAAGCAAATACATTGAAGGAGATGAACACTAGAGAAAGGAGAAGAAGGAGAAGAAGGAGATGAAGAAGACGTACCAGCGGATTCAAGTCGGAGGTGTGTGAGCGACGAAGATCGGACGAAGGGAAGACAATTCTTGAAGAGGAAGAGATATGAGTGACGGCTTTATTTTTCTAAAGTGTTAAAGTCGAAGGACTTAAGGGTTTTCTTGGTTTATTAACTGTTTTTCTTTTAATAAATTAACTAAAACAAAATAATTTTGATGTTAAATTTTCAGCTAATCCAGAAAATCCAAATATTTTGGTGTCAAACAATTCAGCTATCCCGCGAAAACCAAAATATTTGGTTACTTTTTGTTTTAGTAAAACAATTTTTTTTCCCCATAGTAAAATAGATTTATTAAAGCATTTTGGAAAGAAAAAACATGTTTTATAATTGGTAATCCGATTTTAGATTAGTAAGTTACAAAAGACACAGTTTATACAAATAGTCACGTATATATTGTGACCATAATGTAGCAGAAGAAGTCACGTAACAAACGAGACCATTTCATGGCTAATTAAGCCATGATTAAATCACGAAAATGTCACATAATACATTATTTTTAATTTCGTGGCATTTTGTGACTTTTTGTATTTAATTAGAAAAATGCCACGTACTGTCGTGACTCTTTCATGTCTATACGAGAAATTTCTACTAGTGGGAGGAGTAAAATGATCTGAGGGAATGGAAATCTTCCAATAAATGCAAGAATGCTGGCCAGTCGTCCGGAGCTTATTATTTATCTTGTTTGAGTTTTTATTTCTTTCTACTTTTGTGATTTGCAAGGTTATGAGTTCGTTCAGTTTTTTTTATTTGTTGACTTACGAACAAAAAAAATATAATTTTTCTATGGAAAGATTATGGACTTCCTCTAGTACATATTTAGTTATTTTTCATGTTTCTAATTTTCATGTCCATTTAGATGTCTTACGACGATGGGTTTCAATAAGAAAAAAAAAAGAATACTGAGATTACTGATTTATTCAAAGATCTGGGTCTTTAAAATTTGTCTTAGTGAACATGTCATGTGGTCTAGTGGTAGCTTGTCTGTTTCATTATTGATATTTATCAAAAAAAAAAAAAAAAAAAATTTGTCTTAGTGCAAACTACACATACTTTCCAACGCAAAAGAAAAAAGAAATGTTGTTCAAAAATAAAAAACTTAGAATAGAAAATCGTACTTTTCTGACCAAAAAGAAAAACACAGAAGAAAATTGTACTTAATCGTACATTTACTTACAAGGGAATAAGAAAATCTTATTTTGATGCAACTACTCATACATTCTAAAATAATGTTTTACAAAGTAATATGTGTGCAAACTAGAGGGTAATTTATCAAACTGCACGTAAAATAGATTTATACTAGTATTTAATTTTTTGTCACTACAGTTATCTACCTAAATAAATACCACAATATGGCTAGTGAAAATTGATACGGTATACACATCTTATCTTTTAATATGGGGGTGTCAGTGTCGGGAGTTGGATTCTGATGAAGTTACTTGGTTTTAAGAGCTGAGAGACTTTTGAAGAGTTTTTAGGATCCAGAAATCTATGAAAGAATTCTATAATGAAGACTTTAAGAGTCCTAGGGTTATCCATCGTATTTTGAGAGTTGTGTTTTATTGATAAGAATCCTTATACCAATCTTTAACAACAACAGAAAAATATATAATTATACCAATGACACTAGCGCATCTACCTCTTGGCTCTCCTCCAATAAACTCTCTAATATATTATCTTCATTAGTTATTATTCACAAGCTCAGCTTTCTCTGCATTATTGTTATTAAGTCCAAAGCGTGGAGAGATAACGTCAATTTTTGGCAGGCCATTAAGATGGTTGGAACGAAGGTTAACCAAGAAAGATTGATCGGTCGAGGCTTAAAAACATCGATATTTGATTTGGGTGTGTGTGTAGGATGGGAAGTAATGTTTTTCTTTTTCATCTTGATCTTACAACACGGCTCATATTTCTAACTCAGTTTTGTATTTCAATAATTTTCGACATCATGATTTGCCGTGTAATCAGGCAATCAACCAGCAAACAAAGACCACCTAACCATTGTGAAACAAGTTGCAATGAGTTAAATGATACCTATTTCCTAGAAGCCTATCAAGGCGAAGAAGCAGATTGACTTAATCAGAACTAAGTTTTCTTGTCTTGATACTTGGTTTCCAATCGTTCAGCCATCTTTTAGTCCACAACTCTTCCCACAACGGTTTAGCTCCCTACAAAACCAATAATTGACATTAATTATACTTACTAAGACTGTTCATTTGTCTCCTTCTATACTTTTATCATGAAGAATCTGTGCACACCAATAGAAATAAAGAACTGTTCCAACACATAAACATCTGTTCGTAGAGAAATTGTCAACAAATTCATTTACAAGAAGACAAACCAGTAAAATAAGACCAACACATAAACATGGTTCTTATTCACTTTGTAATTTCTCAATTTCATTGCTCATGCATCATAATCCTTAACAGATTAGGGTTCATTCAAATAACTAAAGGATATATATAATACTATCCAAAAATGTTATTTATGAACCTAACGAATGAGCTATCCTCTTCTCTTTTTATTTTGGTAGTGCGAAGAACATGAGCCAAAGCCTTTTTCTTTTTAAATCAATAATAACATAGTTTAAAACAGTCATCAATTAATGAGATATAAATCGCCTATATATTTTGCGGATGAGTATGTTTCATCAGGTTTGACAATCTGAAATAGTAGCCAAGAAATAACAGTTAAAGTGTTGGATATTTCTCAACGTAAAGCTTGAAAGAATGAAGACTTATGATGCTACAAGGTTGGTTTGTTTGACTCTTGAAGATAGGTTCACACCTATCGTGGCTGGAATATTGGAGGCTATTTTGATTGGAGCAGAAGATTTAAATCAAATCTAATAAGAAGATTTGGACTTATTTTTGAATAGGAAAATAAGTCATAGGAGGTATCCTATATATTGAGTTATTAAGCCAAACATGTTGTTTAGCCGTTCAAGAAGAATTCTTAGAACTAAGCGAATAAGCTTTTAGGGTTCTTAGTAATTTTGGTTAGATTAAGAATTGGTCAGTGACAAGTCGTGTTGACTGTGT
This sequence comes from Camelina sativa, assembly GCF_000633955.1. Taxonomy (NCBI): domain Eukaryota; kingdom Viridiplantae; phylum Streptophyta; class Magnoliopsida; order Brassicales; family Brassicaceae; genus Camelina; species Camelina sativa. The sequence continues at coordinate 22,729,062 of NC_025689.1, forward strand.
GTAAATCTGATTAAACATATCTTGTAAGATTGTTTAAGTGATTCTTAATAAAAAAAGAAGTTCTTTTCAGTATTGGCTACATCTTCGTTTTTACAATTGGTATAAGAGCAGTCAACCGACGAGAGCTCTATACTCGCCACAGGTTGAGATCTTGAGATAATGATGCAATCAGGTAATGAGTTGATGATGCTTTAAAGGAGTGTGATCTTGGATGAACAAGGTTAAGGGCGTTGGAAGGTACGTATGATTCAGTTGATTCGTAACCTAGGAGAAGATGCATGGACGGCTGTTGAAGAAGGTTGGGAACCTCTTTATGAAAAAACTGAAGCAGGAGATAAGATCACCAAGCCAAAGGCACGTTGGACAACCGATGAGAAGAATCTATCTAAGTATAATGCAAGGGCTCTGTAATGACCCTCACCAAGGGGTAAAATTTCAAATAAAAACTCAAGGCCAAAAGACCAAGAAAGGAAGCCAATAAGGAGAACATAAAGATTGCTGAAAGTCCGAGAAAATTTGGACGAATCGAGAAATGGCCGAGTTGTCCGAAGATGTCCGAACGACCGAGGATGTCCGAGAGAGTTGCTGAGAGTTGCCGAGAGCGTCCGAGAAAAATTGCCGAGAGTGCCGAGACGGATCGAGAATCGCCGAGAATTGACCGACGATCGACCGAGAGACACTAACCGATCCCACAAGAAAGTCTTCCTTCATCAAAATCGCGTAAGTCAAGAGAAGAAGTGGAAGATTAAATTAATCAAGGAAGAGTTAGTGGAGTTAGTAGGATATTAAACAATTAAGAAGGAGTTAGTGGAGTTAGTGAAAGAATTAAACAATTCAAGGAGGATTAGTGGAGATTAAACAAATCCAATGAAGATAGTGGAGTTTTAGTGGCCAAGTGTTGGTGTTAAACACAACCAAGTGTTAAACCACATGCACTAAGAAGAAGAAATAAGTCTCATGCATTGGCTATCTCCACCGCCCCAAGTCCTCTATAAATAGAGGCTCACTTCTCTCATTTTCGCAAAAATTCTCAAGGGGTAAGGAGATAAATTGAGAGAGAAAGTGAGCGAGAGAGAAGAGAGAAAAGAGTGGGCGAGTTCGTGAAAGAAAAGAAGACAAGAAGAGAAGAATCAAGACAAGAATATCGACCGCAAGTTGAATCGATAAGGAAATCGATTTCAACCAAAGAGGAGATCCGAGTGTGCCGTGAGAGAAGCTTCATCAAGGGAGACTGATCATCGCCGGTTTACAGTTAGTTCAGGCACATATTTTGCCAGACTAGATGGGGAATTAAAGACATCCATCTAGTGCACGGTTTGCATGAAGCATTTAGTTGTATTTACTTGAATTTCTTTTGTGATTTTCTTGTTTAAATGCATGCGCGGTGAGGTTACACCGATTGCTAGATCGAAACGTTCTTGTGACAAGGGTAACTAGTTAAGATACTTGTAAAATTATGGGCTTAAAATCCATATAAACTCAAGTATCAACTTTGGTGAGGTCTTAATGCGTTTTAGTCCACGAGAAATTCTGGCTAAGCGTAGTAAGACTTGGTATTGCTATCCTTCCCATTCCGTACCACATGCAGCCGCGACATGCAACCCATGTTCGTGTGCTTGTAGGGTTGGTTACGAAGAGCTTGAAGGTTACTGGGCTCGCTACCCTGACCGAGGCTGTTTACACGACGGTGTGGCTTTGAGTGAAGTCCGATTACATGCCTATGTGTTTATAAAACGGTTGTTCATGCGGGGTTAAGGAAAGGATGCATACCATGCCCAATAAGTTAGAACTTGTTAAAACTCTTGTTTTATTTCAAGTTCATGTTGTTGCATGTTGTTGCAGGTTGTTGTTTTTGCTTGCTAGAGTAATTTGCTTAGCTCATTAGCTTCCGCATGTTATCTCTGATTGTTGTTGTATTGTTAGCTCGCGTGCATGTCAATTGCTTCGCTTGCATGTTGATGGTTTTGCTCGCATGTTGATTTTATATGCTTGCATGTTGTTTGTTGAGGGGGTTTGGGGTTTGGGGATTAATTCTTTGCAGGAACCCTGAGCTCACTAAGTAATCTTAGATTACTTATGATAATTATTTGTGGTGCAGGTAACCCTAGAGGGAACTAGAGGGTGTGGTGAACGATAGGAACCCGGAGTAGTTTTTATTTTGTGTCTATTGTAAAATACAAGTATGTTTTATTTCGAATCAAACTTTGGCACTAGGCCGTATCCAAAAACTCTACAACCATTTGTTTAATCGTTTGTAGTAAACTCTTTTCATCAATCAAAGTATTCGGGTTTCCTTTAATTCGGACAAGTGGTGCTGATATAGACTTTGTCCGAGTCGCCTCAACGCACGACGTGTCTATAGGGTTGCAAAGCCTTAAAGATGTGTCGTGTGGTCGGGAACCTCACCGATGGACTGGCCAAAGGGTCCTGATTTGTTCTTGCAACCGGCCGGATCGTCGGTGAACGTTTCCAAAGTGGCGTCCCGGTGCTGTCCGATGGCCTTCGTAGTCCTAGTACGGTTCGGGGGCGTTACAACGGTGGTATCAGAGCATGGTTATGATGCTATATATTACTCGTGTTTTCAATGTTTTATCGAGTCAAAATGGCCGCAATAGACACTTAGGATAATCCGGTTCGTTCATCACTTAGGATTAGATGGGATTAAGTAAACCCTTTGTTGGTCGTGGATGCAGATGTCTCGTCAAGGATCCGAAAGGACTAGATCAACGCACTTTTCGCCGGACACAGGGAGGGGTTCAAGTCAACAGTTTGGTCCGGAGGAATGGGGTCCGCACTTTGGAGATGCACAAGGGGAGGAATCGTTTCCAGGCATATTCGAGCCAAATATGTTTATGCCTGAGTGGGATGTACCTGTCGCGACGCCGAGATACTGAAACAACCGACCTTTTTTTTTTTTTTTAAATAATAAATAATAAATATATAATATAATAAATAAACTACAACTAGTGGTCTCATACCCACTAGCCACCTAACCACAATCACAACCAACAGCGGAATAACAATACCAATAACCAATAAATAATATCCAATAAGTATATTAACCAATATAATAATATCCAGTATAAAATCCAATCATAAACTAATAATCCAACAGCATAAATCAAATAACCAGCAATCCTAAACAATGTTCTAGGACTCAACTCTAGCAACCTAACAGAAGCTAGACAACCAAGCGAACCACTAGAACATCCTCCTCTTCATTGCCTTGATTCCACGATCACACTTTGCCTTTACCTGCACCACAAACACATATTGCAATGCATGAGTATTTTATAAACACTCAGTAAGGCAATCCTCCCATCTACTGGGCTATACACACAAGCAATAGAGTATCAATAACCAACACACAACAATCAACAAACGACAATAACAAACCAGGACTCAGCATCGACCGACGCCAACAAGCATCGACCGATGCCAAATAGGGAAGCATCGATCGACACAGAAGCTGCATCGACCGATGCAAGTGTAACTTGCATCGACTGATACCCAATCCACATCGACCGACGCATGCTCGACGTAACNTACCCACTAGCCACCTAACCACAATCACAACCAACAGCGGAATAACAATACCAATAACCAATAAATAATATCCAATAAGTATATTAACCAATATAATAATATCCAGTATAAAATCCAATCATAAACTAATAATCCAACAGCATAAATCAAATAACCAGCAATCCTAAACAATGTTCTAGGACTCAACTCTAGCAACCTAACAGAAGTTAGACAACCAAGCGAACCACTAGAACATCCTCCTCTTCATTGCCTTGATTCCACGATCACACTTTGCCTTTACCTGCACCACAAACACATATTGCAATGCATGAGTATTTTATAAACACTCAGTAAGGCAATCCTCCCATCTACTGGGCTATACACACAAGCAATAGAGTATCAATAACCAACACACAACAATCAACAAACGATAATAACAAACCAGGACTCAGCATCAACCGAGGCCAACAAGCATCGACCGATGCCAAATAGGGAAGCATCGATCGACACAGAAGCTGCATCGACCGATGCAAGTGTAACTTGCATCGACTGATACCCAATCCACATCGACCGACGCATGCTCGACGTAACGCAAAAACCCTAGAGTTTTACGCGCCGTCCTTGCACTTGCATCGACCGACGCAAGTTATGCATCGATCGACGCAACGTCGAGCACCGTGTTTTCCCCGAAGCTTCTCGCCGGATCTTCGTTCTTACAACCACAAAACTCGATCCCAAGCCACAAGAAAGCTTCCTAACGTCCATAGCAACGATCTAACAAGCCTAACATCACACAACAAGCAGATTAAAGAATCCTCTAGCTTAGATAATCCATGGTCATGCACTTACCTTTGCCGCAGAAGAATCTGAACCTCATACAACCAAGAACAAGCTCCTAGGAAGCTCCTACAACGATCCCAGCTACAGATCTCACCAAGAAACGCCACAAATCTCCAGAAATCACCAAGAACTCTCAATAACTTTTCTCTCCTTTCATTTTCTCTCAAAAACGGCCACCACCCACGACTAATGAGACAAAAATGACTTAAGGGTATTCTGTTTTCCCTTTTGCTCAAAACGCAACGTTTGACTTAAGTCAAAACGCAGAGAATTGAGTCAGCATCGACCGATGCTCCAACTGCATCGATCGATGCACACCCTAAACCGGGATTCCGGTTCGCGGGTGTTACAATTCTCCCCCACCAAACTAGATTCGTCCCCGAATCTCGAACAACCATCAGCCAAGGACTCCCGCGCAACCGTGTCCACGGCCCGCACTCCTCCGACCGATCCACAGAAGGTNTATTTTATAAACACTCAGTAAGGCAATCCTCCCATCTACTGGGCTATACACACAAGCAATAGAGTATCAATAACCAACACACAACAATCAACAAACGATAATAACAAACCAGGACTCAGCATCAACCGAGGCCAACAAGCATCGACCGATGCCAAATAGGGAAGCATCGATCGACACAGAAGCTGCATCGACCGATGCAAGTGTAACTTGCATCGACTGATACCCAATCCACATCGACCGACGCATGCTCGACGTAACGCAAAAACCCTAGAGTTTTACGCGCCGTCCTTGCACTTGCATCGACCGACGCAAGTTATGCATCGATCGACGCAACGTCGAGCACCGTGTTTTCCCCGAAGCTTCTCGCCGGATCTTCGTTCTTACAACCACAAAACTCGATCCCAAGCCACAAGAAAGCTTCCTAACGTCCATAGCAACGATCTAACAAGCCTAACATCACACAACAAGCAGATTAAAGAATC
>NC_025689.1:22736813-22741182 GCF_000633955.1 Camelina sativa
AGGAATCTTAGCCAACACCTGCTCACCCTCACGGAGACACTTCCGCAACATAGACACATGGAAAACCTTATGGAATGCACGCATCACCTCAGGTAACTCCAATCTATATGCCACTGGTCCAACCCGCTCAATCACTCTGAATAGACCCATATACCTTGGACTCAACTTAGTCTCTGACAATGACTTGTACGGACCCCGCAACATGGCCATCTTGAGGTACACTCTGTTTCCTACCTGAAACTCAAGATCTCTCCTCNTTGGCTCCTCATCAGACCTAAGTCTGCATGCCAAATGTTGGCTCCTCATCGGGCCTAAACCCGCATGCCATAATATATAAGGAATAATCCAAACTCGTCTCTCGGATCGTCACCTTACAGCGCACCTCCGGACCGTCGTCCGAAGTCGATATACCAACCATACTCCCAAGCCACAAAGTCTCTGAATATGGCAGTACTAGGTGAACCTAAGTCCTCCAAGAGCCGCGAGCAAACAATTCTGAACACGTCTGAGGCCTATCCCTATCTAGGTTTCCTTCCAGTGGCTCGCGTAAAACATGTCAATGTCCTACCAACCACATATCCCCTCACTGGAATTCCTCATGACCACACAAGGATCATATACATGCCACAAGGGCCGCCACAAAGGCCAAACAAAATGTCCTAAAGAGGACCGCCACCAAGGCCAAACAATTGTCCTAAAGAGGACCGTCACAAAGATACTATGGCTAAAAAGCCCGTCACAAAGATCATCTGTCCCGAAGGACCGTCACAAAGACCATATGTCCCGAAAGACCGTCACAAAGACACTCTGGCTAAACAGCCCGCCACAAAGGCCAAACAAATGTCCTAAAGAGGACCGCCACCAAGGCCAAACAAATGTCCTAAAGAGGACCGTCACAAAGACACTCTGGCTAAAAAGCCTGTCACAAAGACCACACAATATCTAAAAAGACCGCCACACACTGGCACACTGACTCAAAATTCCACCACTAAGGCCACACACAAGCCCCTCCAAGGCTCTCTACCGCTAAAATGGACAAATTCTAACTCCCGTAAAACTTCCCATATTTAGCACTTTCCATTTTTGGAAACTTTCCACTTTTGGAAACTTATATTTCAGGAAACTTTCCTCCAAAACCCCGCCTCATGGAAACTTTGTACCCCGAACACCACCTCATCTTGTTACTGAGTCGCACAACCAACCACCCCAAGCGACCGAGTAATAAGAGAGATGGGCTGGAATACTCCATTCCCGCTCCAGCCACGGATTACATATGGGACCAGGCTAAACAAGCTCAAGTCGCGGCTTGCTTCTCATTCCACTTCTTGAACCTTGCCTTCATCTTTGCCTCATGTTCCCAAGTCTGCTCCTCAACACCATCACAGTTCCACATGACTCTCATCAAAGGAATCTTCTTCTTCCGAAGTTCCTTGATCCTCCTCTCGAGAACCCTCACTGGTCTCGCCTCCAATGTCATGTTAGGCTGAAGATCCTAAGGAATCTTAACCAACACCTGCTCACCCTCACGGAGACACTTCCGCAACATAGACACATGGAAAACCTTATGGAATGCACGCATCACCTCAGGTAACTCCAATCTATATGCCACTGGTCCAACCCGCTCAATCACTCTGAATAGACCCATATACCTTGGACTCAACTTAGTCTCTGACAATGACTTGTACGGACCCCGCAACATGGCCATCTTGAGGTACACTCTGTTTCCTACCTGAAACTCAAGATCTCTCCTCCTCCTATCGGCATAACTCCTATACCTATCCTGAGCCTCCTTCATGNAGAATCTCCTGCCTCAACTCCTCATCCTTGGGCACACAAACCCGACCGTGCACCAAGATAGTACCATTATCTGAGACCTGATACTCTGAATCCGCATCCTTAGAGGCATTCACCAGCCCTAAATCCTTCTCCTGACCCAACCGCACCCTACTCAGAAGATCTGCTCTGTCTACTGCTTCCAAACCCAATGGTTCCTGTGAAACAGCACACAAGCTCAAAGCACTGATCTCCCCTACTAGAGACTCCATCTCCTGCTCCTGAGCCAAAGCTACCCTCTTCCGACTCAGAGCATCTGCAACCGTGTTAGCCTTACCAGGATGATAGGCTATCTCCAAATCATAATCTGCCACAAGCTCCAAGCACCGCCTCTGTCTCAAATTCAGCTCAGGCTGAGTGAATATATACTTCAGGCTCTTATGATCTGTAAACACCTGTACCTTTGCACCATAAAGATAAGATCTCCAAATCTTCAGGGGAAAAACTACAACACCCATCTCCAAATCATGAGTAGGATAGTTGCCTTCATGCACCCGCAACTGCCGCGAAGCATAGGCAATCACCTTCCCATGCTGCATCAGAATACACCCCAAACCAACTCTAAATGCATATGTACAAACCACATAGGGTTCTCCCTGCTCAGGCAAAGCCAACACTGGCGCAGTTGTCAACATCTCCTTCAGGCTTGCAAAGCCTTCCTCACACTCTTCTGACCAGACAAAAGGAACATTATTCCCTGTCAACTTAGTCATAGGACGTGCTCTGCTTGCAAACCCCTGCATAAATCTCCTGTAGTATCCTGCTACCCCAAGAAAACTTCTGATCTCTGTGGCATTCAGCGGTCTAGGCCAATCTCTGATAGCCTGAATCTTCTCTGGATCTACAGAAACCCCCTCTGCTAAAACAATGTGACCCAGAAAGCCCATCTCATGCTGCAAAAAACTACACTTGCTCAACTTGGCAAACAACTTTTGCTCCCGCAGCTTCTCCATAACTGCCCTCAAATGCACTGCATGCTCCTCAGGACTCTTAGAATAAACCAGGATATCGTCGATGAAAATGATGACAGACACATCCAGAAACTCCTGAAACACGCTGTTCATCAATCACATAAACGCTGCTGGTGCGTTGGTCAACCCGAAAGACATCACCACAAACTCATAATGTCCATACCTAGTCCTGAAAGCAGTCTTCCTCACATCTGCCTCATCTAACGGTATTTGATGATAACCCGACGCCAGATCTACCTTAGAGAACCAAGTAGCACCCCTCAACTGATCCAACAACTCATCGATCCTAGGAAGAGGGTACTTGTTCTTCACAGTGACCCGGTTCAAACCCCGATAATCAATGCACAACCTGAAACTCCCATCCTTCTTCTTCACAAACAACACCGGCGCTCCCCACGGTGATACACTAGGACGGATGAATCCCTTACTCAACAAATCCTCTAGCTGCTTCTTCAGCTCTGCCATCTCTGCTGGAGCCATCCTGTAAGGAGCCTTGGATAACGGCATCGTCCCCGGTTCCAGTTCAATGGTAAAAGGATCCGACCGAGATTGTGGTAATCCCTGCAAAGACTGAAACACATCCTCAAACTCCTCTACTACTGGAATATCGCTAACCGTAGACTTCCCCACTGACTCTGACATAGATATAGTAACCAGATAAGCCTCACGGCCCTTCCCGATCATCTTCCCAGCCTGAATGGCTGAGATCACGAGTCTCCCCGAAGTTGGTCTAATACCCTGAAAAACCAACTTCCCTCCTGAACGCTCAAACTCCACTCTACCCCGATGGCAATCTAAATGCACCCTATGCCGATGCAACCAACCCATCCCGAGAATAACATCATATAGCTCTACTGGACTGATCAGCAAATCCGCTGGCCACGACTCCCCTGCGATCTGAATATCAATTCCTCTAGCTCGTCCAATCACTCTCAGGAACTCACCTCCCGCAACCCTGACAACTTTTGCGCGCTCTCCAGGATCCCCGCTGATCACCGCACACTCCGCACACTCCGGAGTAATGAAGCTATGAGAAGCTCCAGAATCAAACATAACATGGGACTTAAACCCGCCCACCAACAAGGTCCCTACACAAACCTCATGTGTTGAGAACCTAACACTTTATCACAGGAAACATATACAATCTGAACCTACTAAAATTCACAAAGTTTAAGTACCAAAAATTATACCTGTGATCGCCCTGGCACTGGTTCCACCAGTCTCTACTTTCGTGTAAACACGTGGCGTTTGCTAAATCTGTGCCACCTGCTGACCTCCAGGCTGCACCTGCTGCAACGCTGCCACTGCTGCCGGCTGCAACTTGGGACAAAAAGGCCTGATGTGCCCTGTCTCCCTACAATGATAACATACCCGAGGCCTTGTCGTCGGAGCACTCCTCATGGGACAACTAGCAACCCTGTGATCCTTGCTCCCACAACCGAAGCAACTCACACCACCCGGCTTCTGTGTAGTCTCCCACCTCCTCTTGGTTCCCTGAGCATGCCTACCGCCCCTGCTAGAACCACCCTGCTGCTGAGCCTTACTAGGCTGAACTGCTGGAGCTA
>NC_025689.1:22741340-22742808 GCF_000633955.1 Camelina sativa
GGTTGAACTCCAAGACGAAGTCAGCCCAAGTCATCTCCCTCTGCACCCTCCTAGCAGCCACTGATCTCCACCATATCTGAGCATCACCAACCAAATGATGGACCCCTATGTCCACCCAAAACTCCTCAGGGCATCTCAGAGTATGGAAGTTACGTTCCACACTCGCCCTCCATGCATCCGCCGCAGTAGGATCTACACCTCCTGAAAACTGCTCAGTATAAATACGGCCCATCTCTGTCAGCATGCTGAGATAACGAGAATGGACTCCCACATCCGCAGCCACTGGCTGCCGCTCCTCCGCCACCACTGGTGGCACTACCTGAGCCTGCGCCGGTACCACTGGTGGTAACCGCGCTAACACCTCTGCTAGCATAGCCACAAAGTCAGTACCAGGGACTCCACTCGCTGGGACTCCCACACCCGGGACCCTAGCATCACCGGCCACTGGAGCATTAACACCGCCCCCTCCTGCCACACTCACGGAATCCCCCGGAACATCCTGCGACTCGCCTACACCCTCAGCTGTCACTCTCTGGTCCTTGGTCTCACTAACCACTGGGACTCTGTCCCTACCACGACCGCGTCCGCGCCCACGACCACGTCCGCGTCCACGACCTCGACCAGCCACAGCCTTATCTCTAACCATCTGCACTACCATGAACAGAAGGCTAAGCAAACAATTTCTATTATAATACAGAAACATAAACTCACCGTGGAATCACACAATCGGCTCGAAGAGGATGTTTTAGGACTCCATGCCACACAAAATTGACTAACTCACATAATCAACCAAGACATGCAATCCCAAACATCTACAACAGAAACCTAGTGAACCCAAACCTAGAACCATAAGGGCTCTGATACCATAATGAAACGACCGACCTTTTTTTTAAAATAATAAATAATAAATATATAATATAATAAATAAACTACAACTAGTGTTCCCATACCCACTAGCCACCTAACCACAATCACAACCAACAACGAAATAACAATACCAATAACCAATAAATAATATCCAATAAGTATATTAACCAATATAATAATATCCAATATAAAATCCAATCATAAACTAATAATCCAACAGCATAAATAAAATAACCAGCAATCCTAAACAATGTTCTATGACTCAACTCTAGCAACCTAACAGAAGCTAGACAACCAAGCGAACCACTAAACCATCCTCCTCTTCATTGCCTTGATTCCACAATCACACTTTGCCTTTACCTGCACCACAAACACATATTGCAATGCATGAGTATTTTATAAACACTCAGTAAGGCAATCCTCCCATCTACTGGGCTATACACACAAGCAATAGAGTATCAATAACCAACACACAACAATCAACAAACGACAATAACAAACCAGGACTCAGCATCGACCGACGCCAACAAGCATCGACCGATGCCAAATAGGGAAGCATCGATCGACACAGAAGCTGCATCGACCGATGCAAGTGTAACTT
>NC_025689.1:22742889-22760718 GCF_000633955.1 Camelina sativa
TGATTCCACGATCACACTTTGCCTTTACCTGCACCACAAACACATATTGCAATGCATGAGTATTTTATAAACACTCAGTAAGGCAATCCTCCCATCTACTGGGCTATACACACAAGCAATAGAGTATCAATAACCAACACACAACAATCAACAAACGACAATAACAAACCAGGACTCAGCATCGACCGACGCCAACAAGCATCGACCGATGCCAAATAGGGAAGCATCGATCGACACAAAAGCTGCATCGACCGATACCCAATCCGCATCGACCGACGCATGCTCGACGTAATGCGAAAACCCTAGAGTTTTACGCACCGTCCTCGCACTTGCATCGACCGACACAAGTTATGCATCAATCGACGCAACATCGAGCACCGTGTTTTCCCCGAAGCTTCTCGCCGGATCTTCGTTCTTACAACCACAAAAATCGACCCCAAGCCACAAGAAAGCTTCCTAACGTCCATAGCAACGATCTAACAAGCCTAACATCACACAACAAGCAGATTAAAAATCCTCTAGATTAGATAAGCCATGGTCATGCACTTACCTTTGCCACAGAAGAATCTGAACCTCAAACAACCAAGAACAAGCTCCTAGGAAGCTCTTACAACGATCCCAGCTACAGATCTCACCAAGAAACGCCACAAATCTCCAGAAATCACCAAGAACTCTCAATAACTTTTCTCTCCTTTCGTTTTCTCTCAAAAACGGCCACCACCCACGACTAATGAGACAAAAACGACTGAAGGGTTTTCCCTTTTCCCTTTTGCCCAAAACGCAGCGTCTGACGTAATTCAAAACGCAGAGAATTGAGTCAGCATCGACCGATGCTCCAACTGCATCGATCGATGCACACCCCAAACCGGGATTCCGGTTCGCAGGTGTTACAGATACACACCATCAAATTCGACTCGGTACAGTACGCCCGAGAGTGTTTATCCACCAGGATTTTCACCGATTGGTCAGTTCGCTACCAATCCAAACCTGACCATGCCAAGATTAGACCAAGTTCATGGAGGAGGCCCTAGTGAGCCGAATGTACCAGAGACCCAGCAGACACTTAAAATGATTCAAGACCTTTTGAATCACATGATCCAGCAACAGCAGCATAACCAAGCAAACCATTCAGCAGAAGATCCATCCGAGCGCTTTCTAAAATTGGTAATAATGATAAGGAACCTAGGACTTCGCAAGTTCAAAGGAGACTTGAACACGGTGTTTGCAGACGCGTGGATAAAAGAATTAGAAACTAACTTTGAAATGTCAAGATGTTCGGAGGAGTTTAGAAGACCGATTGTGGTTAACTTCTTAGAAGAGGATGCTCGTGCATGGTGGGATAGCGTAGTTCCTCGTTATCGATTTCAGACTATATCATGGGAGATATTCTGGAGGGAGTTTGAGCAGAAGTACTTTCCACCAGAGTCGCGTGATCGATTAGAGAATCAGTTCCTGCGACTGAAACAAGGTGATATGACTGTTCGAGCCTATGGAAGAATTTTTACAAGACTTCAGAGATATTTGTATCAAGAAAACGATGATGAGTTAGCCATGGCCCGGAGATTCTTTAACAGACTCAGGCCAGACATAAAGGGAAGGTTGCACGCTGTGACATACCAAAGTGTCGCAGAAGTGGAAGAGAGAGCGGTGAGTGTTGAGGAGGCCATCGAGACGGAAAAGGAGATTACGGCTCAGGAAAGAAAGAAGGAACCAGTGCAACAGGAAGGTGAATCAAGTAGCAGGACGAAATTGGGGCGCAGGCCGTGGTAAAGTCAAAATGAGTGTTAACCAAGGAGGTCGTACTGTGAGCAACATGGATCCCAGGGGATGCTATGTGTGTGGTCAACTTGGGCATTTTGATCGAGCTTGTCCAACCGTTGAGGAAACAAAGAATGCCAATCTGTCATCCGTCACATGTTTCTACTGTGGCGAGTTAGGGCACTATGCGACCTCATGTCCATCAAAGCCGACCAAACAGAACGTCCAAACTGTGAACCGTGCCCAGACAGTGCAGTAAGTGAAGGAACCCCCAGCGAAGAAGTAGCAACCCCAGCAAATGTTTTTGCTTTAGGAGTAGAACCACCTAAACTTCCACAGGCAGCAAAAGGCCCTATAACAGGTTTGATTGGGTTCTAACTCTCTTGTGATTGTTTGCGTGTTTGTGTGTTTGTGTGATTAGTTTTTGCATTGCATTGTTGTATTTGCTTTGCGTTTAGGAACATTACTTGTTGGTGGTAACCCCACACATGTATTGTTCGATTCGGGAGTATCCAATAGTTTTGTGACTCCCGAAGTGGCTAACAAGTTCGGAGACTTGTGTGAGGAGGTAGAAGTGAACATCAATGTCTACACTGCTAGTAATCAACCGCCTCTGAAGACAAGAAGATGGTTCAAGGAAGTGTCGATAGTCTTGCAAGATACAAACCTCCCGGTAAATCCTCTAGTGATGCCGTTAGAGAGATTCGATGCTATTTTGGGAATGGATTGGTTGTCGGAGCACCAAGCCCATATAGACTGCAGCAGGAACAGAGTTTTATTTGAAAATGGAGGAAGGACACCTCTAGTTTTCAATGGAATTAGCCCGAGTAAGACGGCCTACTTCGCATCGGCAGCAAGGATTGGAAGATCATTCGATGAAGATGATGTTTATCTAGTCAATCTTACCGCTATGGGAGGAGATGACAAAGAAGGCATGAAAGTTGAGGACACCGCCGTAGTCAAGAACTATGAGGACGTATTCAGACCGTTAGAAGGATTGCCTCCACCAAAGGAACCATCCTTTTACCATAAATCTTGAGCTTGGAGCTACCCCGATTGCTAAGGCACCATATCGCATGGCACCAGCCGAGTTGGCTGAACTTAAAACTCAGTTAGAGGATTTGTTGGAGAAGGGTTTTATACGACCAAGTTCATAGCCATGGGGAGCCCTAGTGTTATTTGTCAAGAAGAAAGACGGAAGCATGCGTTTGTGTATTGATTACCGAGGAATCAATAACATAACTATCAAGGACAAGTATCCGTTGCCACGGATTGATGAGCTGTTAGATCAACTCCGAGGAGCAAGTTGGTTTTCGAAGATTGATTTAGCCTCCGGCTATCATCAAATCTTGATTGCAAAACAAGATGTGATGAAGACTGCCTTTCAAACAAGATACGGCCAGTATGAGTTCGTGGTAATGCCGTTTGGACTTACCAATGCACCAGCGGCATTCATGCGGTTAATGAATGATGTTTTCCATGATTACCTGGATCGATTCGTGATAATATTCATCGATGACATCCTTATATACTCACGGAGTGCAGAGGAGCACGCAGAGTATTTGAGGAAAGTGTTGGAGAGACTAAGGGAGATGAAGCTGTTCGCCAAGTTCAGCAAGTGTAAGTTCTGGCAAAGTGAGATTGGATTTCTAGGTCACCGAGTTTTGGAGCAAGGCGTGTCCGCCGACCCAGAGAAGATTGCCGCAATTCAGGATTGGCCGAAGCCAACCTCAGTAACAGAAGTCAGAAGTTTCTTAGGTCTTGCAGGCTATTATCGGAAGTTTGTGAAGGGATTTTCATCCATTGCAAAACCTTTGACACGACTCACCGGTAAAGGAGTACCATTTATATGGAGCGAAGAAGTAGAAGAAGCTTTTAGGAAGCTAAAGGGAGCATTGACCACCGCACCAGTGTTAGCTCTACCCAAGCCTAATCAGCCGTATGCCGTGTATACCGATGCATCAAGAGTTGACGTTGGATGTGTTCTGATGCAAGGAGATTGAGTGATTGCCTATACCTCCCGACAATTAAGGAAGCATGAGGAAAACTACCCCACACATGACCTAGAGATGGCAGCCGTGGTGTTTGTGCTAAGGATATGGAGATCCTACTTGTATGGAGAAGCGGTTCAGGTATTTACGGAGCATCAAAGCCTTAAATACTTGTTCACGCAACCAGATCTTAATTTGCATCAGAGAAGGTGGATGTAATTCATTGCCGATTACGATTTGAAGATCCAGTACCACCCAGGCAAAGCGAATGTAGTTGCAGATGTGCTAAGCCAAAGGAAAGCACAAGTTGATGCCGAGAAAGATGTGGAGTCTCTAGCTGACGAGTAGAAGAAGGTAAGGCTTCTAGCCTTAGAAGGAGAATCTAGTGACTCGTTGGGATTACAAGCGGTAACTCAAGCGAGTTTACTACACCGAATCCACGAAGAGCAACCCAAGGACAAGAACCTGAAGAAGATTATCGAAGAATTGAAGAGTTCAGGAGGACCGAATGCTAGTGGTTACCACTTAGCATATGATGACACCTTACTTCTCAATGGGAGAATAACCATACCTGACCGGAGTGGACTACGGGAGGAGATATTGAGAGCAGCCCACAGCTCAGCATTAAGTATACACCCCGGAAGGACCAAAATGTACAAGGACGTGCGTAGATATTATCATTGGCCTGGACTAAAGAGAGCAGTAGCGAAATGGGTAAGCCAATGTGACCCATGTCAAAGAATCAAGGTAGAGCATCACGTGCCAGCAGGTTTGCTTCGCAACTTACCCATACCAACGTGGAAATGGGACTCTATCTTGATGGATTTTATTACCGATCTACCCATAAGGAAGGGACGAATCAATGATGCAGTATGGGTAGTGGTTTACCGTTTAACCAAGGTAGCCCATTTAGTTCCAGTAAGGAGTACAGACCAAGCACCTGTCTTAGCCGAGAAGTACATAGACGAAATCTTGAAGCTGCATGGAGTGCCAGCAAACATTGTTTCTGATCGCGATCCAAAATTTGCATCGATATTTTGGCAAGATTTGCACACGGCGTTGGGAACGGATGTTCATATGAGCACCTCATTCCACCCAGAGACCGATGGACAGACGGAAAGGACGATCCGAACCATAGAGGACATGATCCGATTATGTGCTTTGGAATGGTCATCGGATTGGGAGAAGAATTTACCGTTAGTTGAATTTGCGTATAACAATAGTTATCATTCGAGTATCGGCATGTCGCCATTTGAAGCGATGTATGGAAGACCATGTCGAACGCCTTTGTGTTGNAGGAAAACTACCCCACACATGACCTAGAGATGGCAGCCGTGGTGTTTGTGCTAAGGATATGGAGATCCTACTTGTATGGAGAAGCGGTTCAGGTATTTACGGAGCATCAAAGCCTTAAATACTTGTTCACGCAACCAGATCTTAATTTGCATCAGAGAAGGTGGATGTAATTCATTGCCGATTACGATTTGAAGATCCAGTACCACCCAGGCAAAGCGAATGTAGTTGCAGATGTGCTAAGCCAAAGGAAAGCACAAGTTGATGCCGAGAAAGATGTGGAGTCTCTAGCTGACGAGTAGAAGAAGGTAAGGCTTCTAGCCTTAGAAGGAGAATCTAGTGACTCGTTGGGATTACAAGCGGTAACTCAAGCGAGTTTACTACACCGAATCCACGAAGAGCAACCCAAGGACAAGAACCTGAAGAAGATTATCGAAGAATTGAAGAGTTCAGGAGGACCGAATGCTAGTGGTTACCACTTAGCATATGATGACACCTTACTTCTCAATGGGAGAATAACCATACCTGACCGGAGTGGACTACGGGAGGAGATATTGAGAGCAGCCCACAGCTCAGCATTAAGTATACACCCCGGAAGGACCAAAATGTACAAGGACGTGCGTAGATATTATCATTGGCCTGGACTAAAGAGAGCAGTAGCGAAATGGGTAAGCCAATGTGACCCATGTCAAAGAATCAAGGTAGAGCATCACGTGCCAGCAGGTTTGCTTCGCAACTTACCCATACCAACGTGGAAATGGGACTCTATCTTGATGGATTTTATTACCGATCTACCCATAAGGAAGGGACGAATCAATGATGCAGTATGGGTAGTGGTTTACCGTTTAACCAAGGTAGCCCATTTAGTTCCAGTAAGGAGTACAGACCAAGCACCTGTCTTAGCCGAGAAGTACATAGACGAAATCTTGAAGCTGCATGGAGTGCCAGCAAACATTGTTTCTGATCGCGATCCAAAATTTGCATCGATATTTTGGCAAGATTTGCACACGGCGTTGGGAACGGATGTTCATATGAGCACCTCATTCCACCCAGAGACCGATGGACAGACGGAAAGGACGATCCGAACCATAGAGGACATGATCCGATTATGTGCTTTGGAATGGTCATCGGATTGGGAGAAGAATTTACCGTTAGTTGAATTTGCGTATAACAATAGTTATCATTCGAGTATCGGCATGTCGCCATTTGAAGCGATGTATGGAAGACCATGTCGAACGCCTTTGTGTTGGACAAAAGTTGGAGAAAGGACGAGCTTAAATCACAAACTGATTGATGAGACCACTGAGAAGATCAAGTTCATTCGAGAGAGCATGAAGAAAGCGCAAGATCGCCAGAAGAAGTACGCTGACCGTAAAAGGCGAGAAGTGGAATTTGAAGTCAGAGATATGGTGTACTTGAAGGTTGCACCACAAAAAGGAAAGGATCGTTTTAGTAAAGTGGAAAAGCTCGCGGTAAGGTTTATCGGACCATACCGAATCGAGAAAAGAGTCTGAGAAGTAGCCTACCGGCTATCTATGCCCGAGGTTATGCGATTGCATAAAGTATTCCATGTTTGACAATTACGGAAGCATGTACCAGATCCTAACATGATTGTGCCCGAGCCTATCAAGGAATTGGAGCCAAATCTCACATACCCCGAAGGACTGTTTGGAAAAGGGCAAAGAAGGACTCGAAAGTTGAAGAACCGGAACATTCCTCAAATCCAAGTATTTTGGGGGAAGCAGAACCGTAAAGTCACCACATGGGAAGATGAGGATAGGATACGTGCGAAGTATCCTCAGCTGTTTACCGAAGAAGATGAGGCAGGACCATCAGAACCCTATGGAATTCGGGACGAATTCTATTAAAGGGGGGAAAATGTAATGACCCTCACCAAGGGGTAAAATTTCAAATAAAAACTCATGGCCAAAAGACCAAGAAAGGAAGCCAATAAGGAGAACAAAAAGATTGTTGAAGAAAAGTCCGAGAAAATTT
The DNA here is from genome assembly GCF_000633955.1 of Camelina sativa. Taxonomy (NCBI): domain Eukaryota; kingdom Viridiplantae; phylum Streptophyta; class Magnoliopsida; order Brassicales; family Brassicaceae; genus Camelina; species Camelina sativa. The sequence goes on from NC_025689.1 coordinate 22,749,927, forward strand.
GGACAAATCTAGAAATGGCCGAGTTGTCCGAAGATGTCCGAAGGACCGAGGATGTCCGAGAGAGTTGCCGAGAGTTTCCGAGAGCGTCCGAGAAAATTGCCGAGAGTGCCGAGACGGATCGAGAATCACCGAGAATTACCCGACGATCGACCGAGAGACACTAACCGATCCCACAAGAATCGCCTAAGTCAAGAGAAGAAGTGGAAGATTAAATTAATCAAGGAAGAGTTAGTGGAGTTAGTGGGATATTAAACAAATAAGAAGGAGTTAGTGGAGTTAGTGGAAGAATTAAACAATTCAAGGAGGATTAGATGAGATTAAACAAATCCAATGAAGATAGTGGAGTTTTAGTGGCCAAGTGTTAGTGTTAAACACAACCAAGTGTTAAACCACATGCACTAAGAAGAAGAAATAAGTCTCATGCATTGGCTATCTCCACTGCCTCAAGTCCTCTATAAATAGAGGCTCACTTCTCTCATTTTCGCAAAAATTCTCAAGGGGTAAGGAGAGAAATTGAGAGAGAAAGTGAGCGAGAGAGAAGAGAGAAAAGAGTGGGCGAGTTCGTGAAAGAAAAGAAGAGAAGAAGAGAAGAATCAAGACAAGACTATCGACCGCAAGTTGAATCAATAAGGAAACCGATTTCAACCAAAGAGGAGATCCGAGTGTGCCGCGAGAGAAGCTTCATCAAGGGAGACCGATCATCGCCGGTTTACAGTGAGTTCAGGCACATATTTTGCCAGACTAGATGGGGAATTAAAGACATCCATCTAGTGCACGGTTTGCATGAAGCATTTAGTTGTATTTACTTGAATTTCTTTTGTGATTTTCTTGTTTAAATGCATGCGCGGTGAGGTTACACCGGTTGCTAGATCGAAACGTTCTAGTGACAAGGGTGATAACTAGTTAAGATACTTGTAAAATTATGGGCTTAAAAACCATATAAACTCAAGTATCAACTTTGGTGAGGTCTTAATGCGTTTTAGTCCGTGAGAAATTCCGGCTAAGCGTAGTAAGCCTTGGTATTGCTATCCTTCCCATTCCGTACCACATGCAGCCGCAACATGCAACGCATGTTCGTGTGCTTGTAGGGTTGGTTACGAAGAGCTCGGAGGTTACTGGGCTCGCTACCCTGGCCGAGGCTGTTTACACGACGGTGTGGCTTTGAGTGAAGTCCGATTACATGCCTATGTGGTTGTAAACCGGTTGTTCATGCGGGGTTAAGGAAAGGATGCATACCAGGCCCAATAAATTAGAACTTGTTAAAACTCTTGTTTAATTTCAGGTTCATGTTGTTGCATGTTGTTGCATGTTGTTGCATGTTGTTGCATGTTGTTGCATGTTGTTGCAGGTTGTTGTTTTTGCTTGCTAGAGTAATTTGCTTAGCTCATTAGCTTCCGCATGTTATCTCTGATTATTGTTGTAAAACGGTTGTTCATGCGGAGCTGAAAGTTGCTGAAGAACTGAGAATTCATGGTAAAGGAATTGCATTCAAGGTAGATGACAGAAGTGATCAGTTGCAAGAGATAAAAGATAACATGTGATGTGATCGCATGACGCGACCTCGGCCAAGAAGACCAAGACACGCCGGACGCGACCGAGACGCCTGACCAAGACGCATCGGACGCGACCAGGGCAACCTGTTCAGACGCGGCCAAGGCTCCAACAATCTTTCCCGGAGCCACCACACGTTCCAAGAGCTCAGCAAAGGCGGCCAAGCAGCGGCTCAACCTATTTGTCCGAATATTTGTCCAACGCCAGCTATCCCATGAAGACTCCGAAGGCTCAGTCGCTTAGTCTTCACTCTTACCCAAGAGTGAAGACGATCAAGTCTTTAAGCAAGGAAGTGTACTCTTTTTCTTCACTCTGGGTTTGTCCCAATGGGTTTACCGGAGAAGGTTTTAACGAGCCATGGAGCTAAACGCAAAACGCCTAAAGGCTAAGTTGCTTCACGCGCAAGGCCAAGGCGGTTATCTCTCTTTTCCCTCTTATTTTTGGTTTAATTTTGAACTTGAGAATATTCTCTTTTGATCCTTATGTTTGTGAAAGTTGGAGAGTGTTTGTGGCTAAGCGTGTTAGTCAAAAGGTGGCGATGTGTTCTCTTTGCAAAAGGGACACGTCAAAAGGACGATGTGCGGATCAAGATGAATCCGCATGTCCTTAAGCTCCTATCTAGACCTAGCTATTTAAATTCTCCTTAAGACCTTGTTCCTCCGTTAGACTTGTATGAAAATAAAACTTTTCTTCAAGAGAGATTCTTGAAACTTGTCTCACTCTTCTCTTTCTTCAATCCGAGAATGAACCTTGAGAAAATCCTAACAAGCCTCGAACCGGGTTCGACCTTGTTAGAGACCGTATCAAGAGGAGAGCCAAACCTCTTGTGTCATCTCTCGATCCATTCGTAATTTCCATTCACTTCGTTTCCCATCTTTCCCCTTTTGCAACCTTGAGTCCTCTTTCATAAGTTCTCGAGTTCTCCACTAAATCATCTCAACTCGTCTCCACCATCGTTTCCACCGCAACCGTTCGCTCGCTCGTTCCGCATCCGTACCGTCCGATCGATCCGTTCGTGGTTTCTCGACGTATCTCCCAAACGGCTCGTTTGAATTCCTTCAAACTCTGTTTCCCTCGTTTGATTCTCTCCTAGATCCGAAGTCCAGAACCTTTGCCGAGGAAAGTTCTACCGTTGGAAAGTTGGCCGAGAGCTCAAGCCGCGACCGTACCGCAACCGTATCGTGACCGCGTCACCGGGTCACATCAACATGCCTTGATGGCAATAAATTTTGGAAAAGCTCTCAAGCGTGTTGAAAAAGGACAGGGACGAGAGTTATCTTGCTGGAATCGAAATGATACAGAGAGGTCTTGTTCTAGGCCAAATAGATCTGAGAAAGAAAAAGCTGATCGGAGAAAAGAGATTCAGTGTATTGAATGTGGTGGTTTTGGTCATTATAAACCTGAGTGTTCAATGGTTAAGCGCAAGGAGATGAAGTGCTTTGAATGTAAAGGGATTGGACATTTATAATCTGAATGTCCAAACATGGTGAAATGAAATAAGAAGGCATATGTTAGCTTTAGTGATTCAGAATCAAAGAGTGATGGGGATGAAAAAGAAGGAGGAATGCTGAATCATTTTGCATACAGTGCTAAGAGTGATGATATAGCTGATGAAAGCTCAGATGATGATGGTGAAGAGTCGATTTCAAAAGAGAGCTACTGTGTTTTGTACGACAACTGGGTCCAGTTGTGCAACAAAAAATTGGTTCTTATAAAGGAAAAGCTGCGTTTGGAAGCCAAAGTCAATATGCTTGAAGAAAATAGTTATGAAGGATTGATTGGTGAGGAACTTCCTTCTTCTGAGAAAGAAGTATTAGAAAAGAAACTGAAGGCACTTCAAGAAAACTATGGTTTGGAAGAAAAAAAAAAGCAACAATTCTGGAAAGAGAGCTGAATGAGAATCACAAGAAGATTAGGATGTTGAATAATGGTGGCAAGAAGCTTGATGAGATACTATCTATGGGAATTGTAGGATCTCAGCATCAAGGTCTGGGTTATCACAAAGAAGAGACTGTTGAGTTGTTGTCTCGTGATAAATCAGTAAGCTTCGTTAAGAGCAATGTAAATCAAAAAGCTGAGTCAAGTGTTCTGGAAAAAGTGGTACAACAGAAGGTCTCTGTTGCACCAACCAGGAACACACAACATCAACTTATATCTTCTCCTGAGCGAAAAGGTTAGACTAAATCCAAGCGAGGACGAAGGGTTTATGAATGCTTTCATTGTGGTAAAACTGGTCATGTGAGATCTTTTTGTTACAAGTTTAAGAACAAGATCAAGGAGCTTTGGATGGCAAGAAAGTGTTTTATTGATCCCTTTCATTTTTCTAGAGTCTGAGTCGCTAAAAATGATTTGTACAATAAAAATTTTGAGAATGATGAGAAAAAGTTTGATCAAGGTTGCAAAGAGTCTGAGGAAATCAACCTATGCTGCAATCTCTCGAAGATAATCACTGAAGAAGATGTTGGAGTTGAACCTGAGGTTCTACAGAAGCATGTTGCAGAACCACCTGTACAAGAAAAAGTCACAACTGAATCAACCAAATCCAATAGTGCTGATTGGAATGATGAATTGTCAGGAGTCTTAGCTATATCTAAACAGTTTCAAAGTCATAAGAATCACTCTGCTGCAGTTGCAGTTGCTGAGCAAACCTCTCATCATGTTCAGATGAATTTTCAAGAAGTGTTGCAACATTGTTGTGTTTCAAAATTTGAACCTAAGGATATTATAACAGCTCTTGAGGATTATTTTTGGTACAAGGCATGATAGGAAGCTTGTTGTGTCTCTCTGCTTATATGTCTTCATCCTTGTTTTTATATGAATGTGCAGTCACGCTGGGGGAGTATGATGAGATGATGATATTGGTGATGATGGTGATATTGCAGCTGAATGTGGCTGAGGCTTATGTTTTTGGAAGATTCTAGTACTATTCACATATGGAGCTTGAGTTGTCACATTCAGATAAAAAGGGGGAGAATGAGAGCATGAAGACTTATGATGCTACAAGGTTGGTTTGTTGAACTCTAGAAGATAGGTTCACACGTATCATGGCTGGAATACTGGAGGCTCTTTTGATTGGAGCAGAAGATTTAAATCATATCTAATAAGAAGATTTGGACTTATCTTTGAATAGGAAAGTAGGTCATAGGAGGTATCCTATATATTGAGTTATTAGGCCAAACATGTTGTTTGGCCGTTCAAGAAGAATTCTTAGAACTAAGCGAATAAGCTTTTAGAGTTCTTAGTGATTTTGGTTAAATTAAGAATTGGTCAGTGGAAAGTCGTGTTAACTGTGTGTAAATATGATTAAACATATCTTGTAAGATTGTTTAAGTGATTCTTAATAAAAAAAGAAGTTTTTTTCAGTATTAGCTGCATCTTCGTTTTTACAAAGCTATGATCTTAGATCAGTGAAATCTTTGAACATCCAACCACCGGTTATCAAATCCTAACAATTAGTTGAATGGTGGTAATATTTGCGATGTACGTGGAACCTTATCCTCCTTTCTTCCAGGGTATTATGGTTCGAGAAATTTGCATATACACCTGAATACATTTTTACAAGGATCGAACCCGGCTAATCATTAACAAAACAACATTTTCTAATCTATACATGGAATGTACTGCAAACTCTAAGCAGACGCACTCATTATTATTATTATTATTTCATATAAGAACATGCTGGAATTTGGTTATATATCTATCTGCAACACACGTTTAACCTTTCAATACAAAACACAATTCAATTACCAGTCCTATCATGTCCTCTGATTGGACCTTCTTAGCAAAACCCATGAGGTGTGCCGTTATACACGTATAAGTCTTGAATTATACACACACATACGTACAAAATCTAACCCATCTCTGGACTTATTAGTTATTACTAAACAATACAATTTCAACGGTTACGGTGAGGGCAAGTTGGGGCGTCCTGCCAAAGAGATATAGTCGTTTCCGTATGTATTATCTCTATTGCTTCATCGATATACTGTACACGACACAAAACACGTACGCTACAGAGTTACAGTAAATTGAATTTACATGACAAGACCGATGGACCATAACTTATAGTAATAACGACAAGAGTTTCTTTTAAGACGAGCGATGAACAGAGATACAAAATTTGGCAAAAGTGTCCATGCATTTATAGTTCAGCCCCATAAAAATGGATAGTACTTGCCAAAAAGTTTCTATATAAAACACTTTAGTAATAAGAAAAAAATATATAAATTAATTTACGAAAAGTACGTAGGTAGAATGGAGAATTTTAATGAAAAGTACTTAACATTTTAAAGGATTTTAAAATATTTTTAAAATACTCTGTTATTCAATTGAGAATTTTAAAAAATCTTATAAAATCATATGTTATTCAACTAAGATTTGAATAAAATCCTTTAAAATAATTCAGAATCTCTTGTTATTCAATCAATAGTTTATAAAAACAACATAAAATCTCTTGTTATTCAAAATATCACAACTTTTTTTAGAATGCTACTTTGAATGATTTTAAGAGACTTTTTTTTTTCAGTTAAAAAATACATCTCTCAAAATCATATTCTTTAAGGTAGAATTTTAAAGGATTTCATTAAAAGAAAAAAACAAAAAAACAACCACCACCATCTCAGTAAACTTTCTCAAAATCACAAGCCTTAACAATCTCTCATAAGCATAGCTTAGGATCATCTTCGTTTCTTGTGACTTGAACTTGAACAAGAGAGAAGCCGTCCCAAGAACTCCAGTATACAAGTTATAGTTTCGAACACGTTTTCCAGTTCCCATGTCTCCAACACTACCTTCAAAAAAAAAAAAAAACAAGAGAACCGAGAACATAGAACAACAATTTCAATAGCTTTCATACCAAAAACTTATTAAAATCAAACTGAAGAGTGATTTTGAGAGATTACCGTAGCTTTCATAAGTTTATTTAATTTAATATTTCAAGTGATTTAATTTTTGATGAGATTTTAAATAATTTTAATGATTTTAGGGATGTTGATATGATTTTTTTGTAAAATTCTTTCAAATCCCACCTAAAACCATGAGATTTGTATTTCTCTATTTTTAACTAAACAAATCCTCTCAAATCTTCCAGAATTCCTAAAAATCATTAAAATCCAAATCCATAAACTGTTCTGAATAACAGTAGATTTAAAAGTAAATTTTTAAATCATCAGTTCAATAACAATGGATTTTAAAGTAGATTTTTAAATCATTAGTTCAATAACAGTGGATTTTAATAGACTTTTTAAAATACATGATTAAATAACAGAGGATTTGTAAAATTTACCCAAATCACTTGAAATGTCAAGTTGAATACACCCCCCTTAGTACCCCCTCTTAGTTTTTACCGTATCTTTGAGGCTTAGCCGCTTAGAGAAAATCTCCGAAGCTTCTTGGAGAATGATTTGTACGAAAGTGAGAGCATTTTCGTCAATGAATTTTTACCTTTGGTAACAGTTTCCTCATCTCTGGCGAACTCTTCCGGTACAAACTCCGGCATCTCATTTCAGAAGAAACGTTCTCCCATCTCTCTCACTCTCACTAAGCGATGCTGAACGACAAAGTAACACTGACACACATCGTTGCATCAAAAGCTAGAAAATTATCAATTCTTCAACTCAAAAAAAAAAATACCAGTTCTTCAAATCAAGCAAACTTCATGTCACATTCGGAATCGAGACACCAAATGTGACTTTGACACAACTTAGAATCTACCTAGACTTTTCTTTAATGTCTCTGTTTGAAGCATAATGATATTCACTTCTTGTTTATCAAAAAGGCATTTCATCAATTGTTGTTAACTCTAATGTGTTTTTTTATGCAGGGAAATGATCAATAATGTTAAAAACAAAGACGATGGTGTGTTTGAAAATATTCTAAAATCACTCACAAAATCTGTCAAAATCTCACATATTGTCATTTCATTTTCATTTTTTTTAATAGAAAAGTTCTAACAAATTACCCAAGTCTTGTACAATCTTATTCAAATCTTTCAAATTTCCAAAATATTAAAATCCCATCAAATCCTCTAAAATATAAGTTCAATACCCCCTCTAAATTTTTGTACTCGAGTTTTTTTTGGCATGTGTATCAATTAACTACCCACTAGGTAACAACGGAGTAAAAATTTATTATTTAGGATCTAAGATTCGTTTGTGTAAAAAATATGTGTTACTAAATTTTTTTTGTTTTATTCAAATTTATGTTTATTTTGTGTAAAAATACATTTCACAATTTATTATGATGGAGAAATTGTATGGACTTTATTTTAATAAAACATGATTAATTATTAATTTTCTGTTTTTAAAAGAAGTATAATATAGATTCATATTAAATGAATACAAATACTTTTAATTTATGTAATAAAATTGATTTAAATATATAATGGCATAGATGTAATTAATAGTAATTAATGATGATTATTTGTTAAAATGTGCTTCAAACTCTATAACGGTGACACATCAGCATTTTTCAATAATGTTCCTCTATTAATATATATTAGGTACCAACCCACATATAGTGCAGGATAAATCAATTTAAATAAAATATTATAAATAATAAAATTATTTGAAATTTAAGATTCGTTTGTTTAAGACAAAATATGTAAGTAAAGTTTTTTTTTTCATTTATTCAAGTTTGCGTTTATATTGTGTAAAAATATGTCTTACCCATGAAATATTTGAACGTGAAAAGAATTTCAACGTTGTGGAGAAAGTTTTGATGTCTTTATGTGTTTCTAAAATCAAATTCACATATTTTATGTTTCACATTATTATCTACATCACTATGTCATTAAATAGATAAGACAATATTTTTTAGACTAATCGATTTAATTTAAAACTAATTCTAAGTTTAAAAATGCAATGAGAAAAATGTATAAAAAGTGGTAAATAACCAAAAAGTATATTCCTGGTGAAAACTTATAGGGATAATGATTGTATAGGGTTTTTAAAAAATTCAGTAACATGGATACCATGTTAAGATCACTGAGTCACATATATTTAAATAGTCATTAGAATTTTTAAATAGGAGACAAAGTTTTTGTTTTTCAAAAATTTAAATTAGTGAATAGATTTAAATTTTTTTGCGAAATGTTATTTATTGTTAATATTATATTGTTATATTGTAGTATACTTGAATAGTTATGGGATTTTTTTTTCAATCGTAGAATAAGTTTTACGTTTCAAAAAGTTAAATAGGTGAATAAGTTTAAATTATTTGTGGAATGTTATTTACTTTTATGATTATTGTGATAATTCATTCAATTAATTTTTTAAAATATAGTTGAATAGTCACCAGAATTTATTAAATAAGAAAAGAAGTTTAGCAATTCAAAAAATTAATAAATGATTTATAATTTTTGTGAAATGTAATTTACTTTTAATAGTTAAATAGGTTATGAAAATGATAATTAAATTAATTTTTGGATTTAATAGTTGACTAAATCTTTCATTTTCAAAAACCTAATAGAAAAAATTGTCTAATATATTTTAATGGCATATTTATGTAAATAAAAATGAGAAATAAGGACATTTATTAAAAAAAAGGTACATGAGCTCTATGAGTACGACACCTCAGCTTTTTTGTGAGAGTGTTTCTCTATTAATATGTAGGGGATAGGAGATTTGTGATCATCAGGTATAATTAAAATTTGATTACTCGAAAATATGCCATAAACTAAAATTTGATAATAATTATTGCTTATTACTGTAACATCCGCGAACCGGAATCCCGATTTAGGGGATGCATTGATCGATGCACCATGTGCATCGGTCGATGCAAGGTTGGTTTTTGCGGACGAGTTTAAGTTAAACTTTGCGTTTTGGTGTTAGAAAAACCCTAGAATCGCTTATAAAAGCATAAACTCGGGGGTTTGGCCGAGTTTGGCCGTTTCCGCGAAAAAATAAGAAGAAGAAGTGTTCTTGAGTGTTCTTGATGAAATTCTTGGAATTTGGTGGTTGTTCTTGCGAGAACTGTAGCTGGGATCAGTGTAGGAGCTTCCTAGGAGGGTAGATCTTCATGTTTAAGGTTCATAATCTTCTTGGCAAAAGTGAGTACATGACCATGGCTTATCTAAGCTTGAGATTTCTCTGATCTGCTTGTTTATGTGTTGTTTGACTTGTTAGAACGTTATTTGGGACTTTGTGAAGCTTTCTTGTGGCTTGGGATCGAGTTTTGATGTTTTAGGAACGGTGATCCGACGAGAAGCTTCAGAGAAAAAGGATGCTCGCCAGTTGCGTCGATCGATGCACTTGGTGTGTCAGTCTATGCAAATGCGAGGACGGTGCGATTTGACCTAGGAGCGTTGGTCGATGCCATGTGCAGGCGTCGGTCGATGCAACTAGGGTTTTTTGTGAAATGTCGAGCATGCGTCGGTCGATGCAGAGATAGTGTCGGTCGATGTAGGCTAGTCATGCATTGGCCGATGCAAGCTTGTGTCGGTCGATGCATCTCCTGTTGGTGTCGGTCGATGCAGTTCCTGGTTTGTTTGTTGATTGTTGTTTGATGTTTAGAGTATCTCAATTGCTTGTGTGTATAGCCCACTAGATGGGAGGATTGCCTCACTGAGTGTTTATAAAATACTCATACATCTCAATTTGTATTTGTAGTGCCGGTAAAGGCAAAGTGTAATCGTGAAATCAAGGCAATGAAGAGGAGGATGTTCTAGTGGCTCGCTTGGTTGCTTTCTGGCTTCTGTTAGGTTGCTAGAGTTGAGTCCTAGATAGGATTGATGGTTATTTGTTATACGTTGATTGGATTTTTAGACTATTTATTATGGAAGTGATATTGGTTTATTGGTTATTTATTGGTTTAATAGTATTGATTATTTTTTGCTATTGGTTTGGTTGTGGTTAGGTGAGTAGTGGATATGAGACTACTAGTTTTAGAGTATTTATTATTACTATTATTATTTATTATTTATTATAAAAAAATAGATCGGACCGTTATAATTATTAATGACTTTTTTTGTAACGATAGGTAGTAGGTTTAACTTGGTTATATTATGTGCTATTTTAAACTATACGTGAACAATATGTTTAAAAATTTGTGGTTCGCATGGTCATCACCAAAGGCTGTACTTTTTGTTTTTCTTTTTAAACAACTTCAACAATTTTTTTTTTTTCCTTTATAATAACAAAATATTCTTATGTTACATTTTCTAGAGAAGTTAGACAAACGGAGTGTCTTGCATGGAAAAAGTACTTCACAAGTGATCATCGGAAGGTGGCATGACATCAGTTTT
>NC_025689.1:22760743-22768076 GCF_000633955.1 Camelina sativa
TCTCTTTTTTTTTTTTTTTTTTTTTTGACAATCAAATATCTCTCATTTTTATGATGGAGATGTCAACACCTTCGTGTAAACCAAAAGTCATTGTTGCATAAATTATTGAAAATAACAGGACTCGGCACTTTTTCTCTTAACAGCCAAAACAAAATCTTCTTTGAATTTCAGTGCTGCTGCTCATACTTTAGCTTTTGGTTGGTTTAAATATCTCTCAATTTTTTTTTTTGAAGGATGATGTTTGTGTAACTAATCCCTGATTATATTAAAAAAGAAAAAAAAAAAACAGTAAAGAAAGTATCAGAAGGATGTAAAAGTCGCGAGAGACTACAAAATTACTTAACCTATCAATCTGCTAGTATATTGATCAATATAATTAAAGTTGTTGAAAACCAAAACAACTAGTATATTGATTGCTAATACGCTATTCTTTTGGAAGACATGAAAGTTTATCGTTAGTTTTGGATGTTGTAAAGCCTTACACAGTTACACGTAGTTTACGCGAGCTTATAGTATATTATATAACGATGCAACAAAAAAATATCAAACATATTACGTTAGAAATATCCATAATTGTATCAATCTAATAACTCATTTTTGTTTCTTTTTCGTACGTGGCTAATAACAAAAGTTTCAAAGTATATATTCAAATATAGCCATTAACTTAACTGTAGACCAAAACAATTATATTTTCAACAATGCTTTTTTAAAAACTTTTTTATATGCGTTAATAAATCTTTGGTCAAACCACTGAATCAATTGAAGTTCCACCAATATATCTCGTTTTAGAAAATATAAATTTTAATTCCAAAATCTTATTCACACAGAAACATAAAAGTTTATTGTTTACATGATTAAAATAGTAGTTCATTCCGAAAAATACACACTAAAAGCGAAAACATACCCATACAGAAATGCAAACAAATGGCCACACACACTAATCAAATTCTCCATTAATCATACTCCAAAGTTGCTCAACGTCAAACGCCATGGTGCCCCCTTTCTCTGTTGCCGTCACTTCTCTAACTAGGGCATCTACCTCTTGGCTATCATCTAGTAAATTCTCTAACCATATATTATCTCCATCAATGAAATTATTGATATGCTCAGCTTTCTCCTTATCTTTGTTACATGTCATATTATTTTCACAAACATTATTGTTATTGAGTCCAAAGCATGAAGGAATAACGTCAACTTGTGGCCGGCCATTGAGATTGCTGGAGCCGTTATTAATTGTGAAGGATCGAGGTCGTGGCTTAAAAACATCAATTTTTTGGACCGGTGTGGTAGGATGAGAATTAATGTTTCTCTTTTTCATCTGAATCTTACAACACGGTTCATGTTTCTTACTCAGATGAGTGTTCCAAAAATTCTTGACATCATTTGCGGTCCGACCAGGCAATCGACCAGCAATCAAAGACCACCTAAGCATTGTAAAACAATAAACAATTATTATTTAGTAGTATGAAACTTGATAACTTATTACTCCGAGTTAAAAAGTACCTGTTTCCTAGAAGCCTATGAAGGCGAAGAAGCAGATCGACTTCATCAGAGCTAAGTTTTCCTCTCTTGATATTTGGTTTCAGATAGTTCAACCATCTTAGTCTACAACTCTTCCTGCACCGGTTTAGCCCTACAAAACATAAAATTGACATTAATTATACCTACTAGTATTACTAAGACTGCTTTTGTGTCCCCTTCTATATTTTTATCATGAAGAATCTATGCACACCAATAGCAATAAAGAACTGTTCCAACACATACTTATGTGTTCGTCTAGAAATTTTCAATGAATTTATTTAGAAAAGGAAAAAACAGTAAAACGAATTTTAAAGACTCTACAGAGGTTGGCATCGTTCTTTTGATTTTTTTTCAAGAAGAGGATAGCAATATACAACGTAAATATAATCCTCTTTTAATTTAGGTCCATGAATAAACCAATATGCATATAGATGCATGGGTTCTTATTTTTATTAACAACTTTGAATAGCATATATATTAATGATTAATCTTTTCATCAAAAGAAAAAGAAAGAAGTATGAGAGTTAATATAAACACGTGAAAGAAGAATATTAAATAGAGAAAGAAGAATATTCGTAAATGATGTGTGTGTGTGTGTTTTTAAAAAACATACCAGCTCTTAAAGGAACTTGGTGCCATTTGCCTTCTCCAAACTTATTTATGCACTGTCTCAAGAGACTATCTTCTTCAGCAGTCCATGCACCTTTTCGCAACACTTTGGACGAACTCTCCATGGAACGTAAAATAGAAATATAAAAGTATCCAACCAAATTTCAAATTTATAAGGGTTCAAAGAAGAGAGGGTATATATTGTGGTTTCACAAATCACTTGAGGACGTATAGAGTGAGAGTGTATGAACGAATATATAAACCCGTGAGGGGCTTAGGGAAGCGACGTGCATGTTTGATATCCACATTTCATTGTTTAGCTGTCGTGCTTAATTTGCTAAGTTATTGTTCGGTTACTAATTTGGACTAGATAAAAAGGTTCTTAGCACCTTGCTAGCACCTTCATCCATTGTCAGTACTTAAAATTGTTTTTTTTTTTAATGTTTCTTAATAAAATTAAGAGAAAAGACTATCAATGATTGGTTATATAATTACAAGAGCGAGTATATCTGTGAACGAATATAAACACGTGATGGGCATACGTAGGTGACGTGCATGTCTGATATCCACATTGCATGTTTTAACAGTCGTGCTTAATTTGCTAAGTTATTGTTTGGATACCATGGGCGGAGCCAGCATAGGACCATGTGGGTCAAATGATCCTGGTGAATTTTTAAAATTAGTTAATTTTTTAGGGAAAAAAATTAAATTGGCCCTGGTAAAATAGCACAATTGACCCCTATAAAAAAATTTAACAACATAATTAACCCTTTAAATTTTTTTTTGACCCTGATAAACTGATTTCCTAGCTCCGTCACAATGGATACTGATTTTAGATTAGAGAAAAGGTTCATACTATATATACATAGCACCCAGATAGTTTCTTAGCAAAATTAGGACTTACCAAACAAAAAAATGTTTCTTAGCAAAATTAGGAGAAAGTATTAATAATTGGTTATGATTTTTATAGGGTGGATGAATAACAACAGTAAGTTCTACTAGTGTATAGTTGGATAGTATTATATATAGTCATTCATATATATTTTGACAAGGCTATTTGATCAAAAATTTAGAGTGTTTCCTAGACTTAAAATTTAACAAACATTTGAACTGTTTGCCTTAGTTTATTCTTCTAAATCTTTCAATTAGCAGAATTAAATTTTTCCACTCTAATCTTCATCTTAAATTGTTTTATCTTAATTCAAATTTTATAGTATAACTAAATAGTGGTAGTATAGTAGTTGAAGGGTTTACTGTAAAAGGCTAAAAGCCTTTTTGTCTTCGGTGACAAAACAAGAGTACACAATTTTGGGATCTTCTACCATCTTATGAAATTATTTAATTTTTAAAATGACTTTAAAATAGTAAAAATGAAAATTAGAAACTTAAGATATAATATTTTCTGTAAATTAGAAAAACAATATCGTTAAAACAAATATATTCATGTCCTGTGAACTCAAGTGGGTCGGATGCGGACATACTTTATACACCCACATATTTTGTAGAATGATTTTTTTGTGGGTAAAAAATCTTTATATCCGTTTTGAAATGGGTTTAGTATGGTAGGTTTAGACTATTAATCCAACACTAAAACTATTAACTTATCATATTATAAATCTGTAACCATAGTTCATGTTCTTACTTTTAAAAAGCTGATTTTATTTGATAAATTCAAAAAAGATTTAATTTTTTTATACATGAAACAAACAAAAATATAAATCAAACAAAAATATATCTCTATTTTACTCTATCAAACAAAATAAATATATTAATCCAATAAGATTCAACCAAAAAAATAAGCACATTTTAAGTTCTAAACTATATAAAACATAAGCAGAAAATATAATTGTTTTGTGGTGTAGCACATGTCCAAACAAATGATAAACTAATTAGACATGAAATTAAATAATCTTCTTTTTGAAGGGTTTACTGTAAAAGCCTTTTTGTCTTTACACGTCTTCGGTGACAAAACAAGAGTACACACAATTTTGGAGTCTTCTATCATCAAAATCTTCATTTGTGTTTTCAAGTGTCACGTTGTCGATTATTTAACTGGTTAAGATTTCAAAAATAACATAACTTGATCTTCCTTTGATATTAAAATTTCTTTTTTGTTTGTCGAACATTTGATGTTAAAACGATAATATTTAAGAATACGATATTGACATAACTTATCTTCTTTTTGGATCAACTTATGTTATTTTTCGAAAGAAACCAACAGTCGCCGATATGGCGTGGCGCAGACTTTTTTTTAACTCAAATGGTTCGAAAGCAACTAACTTCTATCCGATAACAAGGCGATAGAAGATGTGATGGTTGTATGATAATATGGTTTACATCAAGATAGTTTACAAGTTTTTAGCATCTTATAACTTTAAGCTAGATTAATAATCCGCTGCACTCGATGTAAAACAAAATATTTTTCCGAAAAAAAATTCGATATTGACTTTGTTGTCAAATTAGGTATTTATCTTTCTTTCTGTTTCATTAACTATAACATATATTTTGCATCTAATAGTTTTGGTGTTTTTCTCTTTGGCTGTCAACTTTTTTTTGTCTTTTCAAATAGCTACAGACTTAAGTTGTTAATTTGTTAAGGAATAATTCGTGTCCGATAAAAGTTTTGAAGCCATGGATACTGACAGAATGGTGTTCTTCGTTAATGTTTATTGGGTCAACTTTAGTTAAAGGCCCATAAATCCCATTGACTTGTCTCTAGATAAAACTACATGTATGAAACAAGGGGAAAAACGCCATTTCCTACCTGTACACCACCCAAAAGTGTGAATTTCTTCCTGTACAATCATGTAGTGCTAATTTAGACATTTACTCTAATAAAATTCACAATTAATACATGTACTTATAAAATTGAGCCAATTTTAAAGTCCACGTTAACAGATTTAAGTCAACCGTTAAAGATGCTGACTCAGACTCCACGTTTCCTGAAATGACGTCGTTTTGATATTTAATCTCGCAAAAAAATTGTCAAAAATCCAAACTCCAGTGGTTCAAACCCGCGATCTGAAACAAGTTTAGCATAGATCGTAACCAGTTGATCCCACAACCATATTCGAAAGTATCATACAAATGTATTATTATAAACCTAAAAAAGATCTAAGTTCTGATAAAATAAAATGTCGTCGTTTCGAATTAGGAAAACCTATTGTTACCAACATCGTCAACTGATAACTCACCGTATAGCCTTGTGCGCGATACCCACCGGAGAACCGTAGGAGAAGATGGAACTGACTTCACTACCACATCGCCAGAGGCAGCCGCAACAGTGGAATTAGAGAAGGTTCTTCGGGTTCCGGGAAGTGAGTTTCTCCGTTGGCTTATGAAGAATAAAACATCGTCGTTAGAGGCGGATATGGCGGTGGCAGAGTGGAAGCGAGCAGGTCGAAGAGGCAAAGTTCGCAGGAGCACAGACGTTGTTGGGATTAAGGAATTTCGGTTTAGAGACGAAGAAATCAATTTAATTGAACCAGTTAAAATTGTTTCGGTTTATAACTAACCAGAATGATCTTTTTTTAGTCTTATAATAATACATTTGTACGATACTTTCGAATATGGTTGTTGGATCAACTGGTTACATCCTATGCTAAACTTGTATTAGATTGCAGGTTCGAACAACCAGAGGGTGGATTTTTGACAATTATTTTTGCGAGATTACATATCAAAACGACATCGTTTCAGGAAACGTAGAGTCTAAGTCAGCATCTCTAACGGTTGACTTAATTTCGTTAACGTGGACTTTGAAATTGGCTCAATTTTATAATTACACTAGAATTTGTACCCGCGCAAGCGCGGGATTTTAATTTAAATCTTTTCTACTAATATGAATTCTTGAACTCGAATATAATCATTCAAAGTTTTGAGGGTAAATCTTTATAAATATATGTCATGTGGTAATATTAGGAAAAATAAACGACATTGATGACCACTTCAAAATCTTTTAACATTAAGAGAGTTTATTTCTTATTCATATATTTCATTAAAAACATTTTTAAAGGCTTTGATGTTGATCGATTGTTGATCTAATTGTATATATTATTTATGATTAGATGTTGATACTAACATAACATTATTTCGTATAAATTTGAATATACCGAATCTCAAGAATATTGCTTAAAGGTAAAATATAATATCATATCGTTATAACATCTTTACTGAGCTTGCTTTACCCATCAAAATAATTGCAACGTACCATAACGACCAATTCATGAAAGTGCATATCTTATCCCACTTTCCATGATTATATGGCCAAACTGTTACACCCGACTTGGAATCTAATAATGTATGTCATTTATTTTTCTACAAACTCATTCGTTTCACACAATTAATGAGATGTCATAGATTTTAATTTAGTCATGTGTGATTGTGTATTTTTTACTAATTTATTTTCAAACACTTTTAACTTTAATTATTTCGTCATTATTGATGATGCACTCCTTTTGACATACTTTTTTCCACCTTCTATTGGATCACACATAATACATATTAGACTGTAAAATGATTTTCAAGATATATTATAACTATTTTCTCTTTAATTACTATATTTCAATACTTAAATTTGGATTAGAACCATTTGATTCAATTGACGAAACATCAATTTTTTTTTCCTTTTTGATTATGTTATAAAATAATATTTCACTTTTAATTTTATTTTTTCCTGTTTAAAATTTTATAAATACAATTACAGAATTTTTTTATTCTACCATAATTTTAAATTTTACTTCCATACCACAACTCAATAATACACAATTACATAATTTTTATTTATTCTACCATAAATTTAAAATTTACTTCCATTCTAAAACTCAATAATACATTTATAATTTTCATTATTTATCAGTTTAATTGAAAATTTTAATTATACTATTACCACTGATAAAAAATTATAGTATTGTTTTCTTATTTTAACATTTTATTTATTTAACTAATTATATTTATTTTTAAACTTTCTATTAATTATAATTGACAGAAATATGCGCTAAATGAATATTTTAAAGTTATTTTAAAGTAAAAAAAAATTGCTTAGGTGGATGTTTTCGTAGCTATAAATGATGATATATAATTACATGATCAATGGAGATTCTAATCATAGATCTTGTCTTCTTGCTAAGAAAATATTTTATTTTTCTCTTATAATTATGTGGATTAACCATATGATGCACGTATATGTAAAAGAACTAAGCATAAA
>NC_025689.1:22768145-22772101 GCF_000633955.1 Camelina sativa
TTTTAATTTTATTTTTTCCTGTTTAAAATTTTATAAATACAATTACAGAATTTTTTTATTCTACCATAATTTTAAATTTTACTTCCATACCACAACTCAATAATACACAATTACATAATTTTTATTTATTCTACCATAAATTTAAAATTTACTTCCATTCTAAAACTCAATAATACATTTATAATTTTCATTATTTATCAGTTTAATTGAAAATTTTAATTATACTATTACCACTGATAAAAAATTATAGTATTGTTTTCTTATTTTAATATTTTATTTATTTAACTAATTATATTTATTTTTAAACTTTCTATTAATTATAATTGACAGAAATACGCGCTAAATGAATATTTTAAATTTATTTTAAAGTAAAAAAAAAATTGCTTAGGTGGATGTTTTCATAGTTTGAAATGATGATATATAATTACATGATCAATGGAGATTCTAATCATAGATCTTGTCTTCTTGCTAAGAAAATATTTTATTTTTCTCTTATAATTATGTGGATTAACCATATGATGCACGTATATGTAAAAGAACTAAGCATAAACGATAAATGAAAGAAAATTAGGTACGAATAGGTAATAATATTATTCCAAATTCAGTGTTTTACTTTATATATATATATCGGGTAAATGCTCTATTCTTTTCTTTCGTTTTTTTATGGTTGAATAATAAAATTAGAGTTTAATTCACACCGCTGAATTTTGGATGAAATATTATTAGGTTGAATCCACATGATTTAAAAATAGTATTGGACCTACAGATTTTGGATGAAATAGTGTTGGGCCTACAGATTTTTGATGAAATAGTGCTGGGTCTACAAATTTTGGATTAAATCTAGTGGATCAGTTTGTTATAATTGTTTAAATGCCTTATTAAAATCTATAAAATCTGCAAGGCCCACAAAAATTAAAGAGGTAGTGGCTGACGTGGCACCACTAGGAGTGAGTAAAGTGAACTTTATATATATAGATATATGAATTGTAAATTTTATTGGGGTACATGTCTAAATTAGCACTATATGATTGTACAAGAAGGAATTCACACTTTTGGAGAGTGTACAGGTAGGAAATTGTCATTTTCCCATGAAACAAGTCTATGAAAAACTTATCTAATTTATTAGTACAGTATATAGGGTGTGATTGGTGACAAAAATAAAGTGGTACAAGTGGTACCGCTTTGAATTTTTACCAATCACAAAAGCTTTACTAAAAACTTTATTAAAAATTTTACTCTCAGTTTTTTTTACAGCTTTCATGTACAACATTACAGTTTTGCACTATTCCGTAAAAGCTTACAGCTTCTCTGTACAGCTTTGGATACGTTACCAATCAGACTCATAGTTTTTGTGACATCTTACCTTTTAAATTATGCTACAACAAAATTTAATTTATTAGGATTTGTTGTTATATTGATAAATATTCAGCCATATAGTAACATAAACTTCAAGTATTGAAAATTTCCAAAAATTACAAATTATATTAGGGTGCAGGGAGCTTACGAGATGCAAATATAGAGATATTGATCATTAACCTAACCCACGAATTTGTACGCACCATAAGGTCAAAATCTGATTTACAATTATCAAGCACACCAAGCACAGATGATTGGTAACGTCTCATTTCCGAATACTCATTGTGAAGCATTGCTTTATAAGCACCTTCCATAAGCTTCTCGACATTATTGTACGTCGCAAGGCAAGTTTGTAGCTGGGTCTCGGCCAGAGGGTTCTCGGCTTTAGGAAGAAAATTATCTCTAATGAGATCAACTGTTGATTCGGAGATGTACAATGCGTTGAACACTGCGATTTTGGTTACGGTCGTGATTTCGGAGTGGGGATTATCGAGTTTCGAGATGATTGATTGCTCACAGTAATACATGTTGACGGTGTTGACGCATATCCCATCGATTAGAATCATTGTTGGGGCGTCTGGATAGATTTGTGTTATTGGTGTCTCTGTTGAGATCGGTGGGATTGTGTGGAGAATGATCAAAGATGTGATCGTCAAAGAGATTCGTTGAAGGAAAGCCACATATTGGTTCTTGATTATTTTTGTTTACTTTGTGAAAGAAACGAAGAGACACTGATTTAATATAATATACAATATTTTGGTACTTGTTGAATATATTTTTCTTTTCTTTTTTGGAGATGACTTGCCATTTGAGTTTATAAATACTTAATACGACATTTGACCATAATGTTACAAAATTTGGTATTTATTAAATTATTGTTATTGCAGAGGTGATTTCTAAATCCATATAGAATTGTAAATTCTAAAAATCAAAACACATGAATTTTGAAATAACATGTTTTATCCTTAGATTTGAATCCTTCTATTTTACACTTTCAAATCCACTCAAATCCATTTAAACCCTTTCCCAAAACCCTCAATTTGTCGTTTAGCACTTATAAACACGATTAGAGATTTTAATTGAACAAAACCGAACCAAACAGCAATTAAAACAAACCGGACCAAACCGGAAAACATGGTGTCGATCGATACACCAAGGGTGTCGATTGACACCCACACCAAAACCATAAAAAAATGGTTCTCGGATGTTACAATTCTCCCCCACCAACAAGGATTCATCCTCGAATCCCGCAACACCGTCCATCCGTCAAGGACCTCCGTGCCACCGTCAACACGGCCAGCACATCCCCGACCGGACTAAATACCGTCAGCCAAAGTTTCCCGTGCACTGTCGCAACAGCCCGCACACCTCCGACTGAACCATGAGGTCTCTCTCTAGCCAATATACTCGCATCAAAAACACTATTTGCTCACAACTCAGTGCTTCCCCCGTCCGTGGTCGCAACCAACGAATCATGCCGGCTCGCTATCAGGCCAACCGCCTTAAACTACGGCATCCAGGAAGTCACTCACACACACTCCCCCCGCTCTCGGGTCGCAACCCTCGAGACATACCGGCTCACTGCCAAGCCGCGGCTCACAGCTACGGTATCCAGGGAGTCTCAAATATCCCGCTCTTGGGTCGTCACCCTCAAGCACGCTCTCGGATCGTCATCCGAAGCCTCATACCACTCCCACTCTCTGGCCACAAAGTCCATCGAGCTATCGGTATCACATGAGTTGGGCCCACACGGCCTTGAGCAAAACAAACCTGATGCCATCGAGTATCTCCCGGCTAGATCTACCTCAACACTTCCCACAAAAATTCCCCTTTTAGAAACTTTCTAATTCTGGAAACTTTCCTTTTGTGGAAACTTTCTATTTATGGAAACTTCCAAAAATAGAAACCCGAGCTATTTCTCTTTTTCCCATGACGACAACAGTCAAACATAAAGGAAAATACTCATCTTATTAATCTCAAAATGTCATAATCGTTACAACCTCAACGAAAATACAACAGAAACAATAAGATACAACAATCCAATCCATCAACCCGCATTCCGAGCACCACCTCATCTTAGTACTGAGTCGCACAACCAACCACCCCTAAGCGACCAAGTATCAAGAGAGATGGGCTGGAATACTCCGTACCCGCTCCAGCCACGGACTACAACTCAGACCCGGCTAGACAAGCTCAAGTCGCGGCCTGCTTCTCAAACCACTTCTTAAACCTTGCCTTCATCCTCGCCTCAGGCTCCCAAGTCTGCTCCTCTACTCCATCACAGTCCCACAGGACTCTCATCAAAGGAATCTTCTTCTTCCGAAGTTCCTTGACTCTCCTCCCGAGTACCCTCAACGGTCTCGCCTCCAACATCATGTTGGGCTGAAGATCCTCAGGAATCTTAGGCAACAACCAGTCACCCTCGTGAAGACACTTCCTCAGCATCGACACATGAAATACCTTGTGGAACGCACGCNCATCAAAAACACTATTTGCTCACAACTCAGTGCTTCCCCTGTCCGTGGTCGCAACTAACGAATCATGCCGGCTCGCTATTAGGCCATCCGCCTTAAGCTACGGCATCCAGAAAGTCACTCACA
>NC_025689.1:22772534-22773752 GCF_000633955.1 Camelina sativa
ACCACGAAGTCCATCGTGATCAAATCCCACTTCCACTCTGGAATGGGAAAATCTGTAATAAACCACCAGGAACCTGATGCCCCACCTTCACCAGCTGGCAACTATCACACTTCGCCACCCAGTCAGCTACGTCCTTCTTCATCCCGACCCAGTGATAATACCGCTTGAGGTCACGGTACATCTTGGTCGCCCCTGGATGAATAGAAAACTTGCTCGAATGAGCCTCACTCAGTATTTCCTGCCTCAAATCCTCATCCTTGGGCACACAAACCCGACCATGTACAAGGATTGTACCATTAGCAGAAACCTGATACTCTGAACCCGCAGCCTTAGATGCATTCACCAGCCCCTCATCGCTCCCCTGAGCTAACCGCACTCTGCTCAACAAATCCGCTCAATCAACTGCCTCCAAACCCAAAGGTTCCTGTGAGATAGCACACAAACGCAATGCACTAATCTCACCCACCAACGCCTCCATATCCTGCTCCTGAGCCGAAACCGCCCGCTTCCGACTCAAGGCATCTGCAACTAGGTTAGCTTTACCAAGATGGTAAGCTATGTCCAAATCATAATCCGCTACTAACTCCATCCAACGCCTCTGCCTCAAATTCAGCTCAGGCTGAGTAAAAATGTACTTCAGACTCTTGTGAGCTGTAAATACCTGTACCTTCCCACCATACCGATAAAATCTCCAAATCTTCAGAGCAAAAATCACTGCTTTCATCTCCAAATCATGAGTAGGATAATTAGCTTCATGCTTCCGCAACTGCCGCGAAGCATAGGCTATAACCTTCCCCTGCTGCATAAGCACACAACCCAACCTCACTCCAGAAGTATCTGTATACACAACATAAGGCTCGTCCTGCTCAGGCAGTGCTAACACCGGCGTGGTAGTCAACATCTGCTTTAGGCTTGCAAAACTCGCCTCACACTCCGGTGACCATACAAATGGAACATCCTTCCCTGTAAGCTTAATCATCGGCTGTGCCATACTCGCAAAACCCCAAACAAACATCCTGTAGTAACCTGCTAACCCCAGGAAACTCTGAATCTCAGTGGCACTCTGCGGCTTCGGCCACTCCCTGATGGACTGAATCTTCCCTGGATCCACTGAAACTCCCTCAGCTAAAACAATATGACCCAAGAACCCCATCTCACGCTGCCAGAAACTGCACTTACTCAGCTTAGCAAACAACTTCTGCTCCCGCAGCTTCTCCA
>NC_025689.1:22773762-22774061 GCF_000633955.1 Camelina sativa
TAGGCTGTACTCATATGCACCTTCGTGCCCATCTCTGCCTGAAACGCCCTCCAGAACACCGAAGTGAACTTGGAATCTCTATCAGACACAATACTAGCAGGCACCCCATGCAATCTGACTATCTCCCTCACGTACTTCCTGGCCAAAACCGCTGCTCCATCAGTTTTCTTGATGGCCAGAAAATGCGCAGACTTAGTCAAACGGTCCACAATGACCCATATCGCATCAAACGTCCTCAACACAGGCACACCCACCACGAAGTCCATCGTGATCAAATCCCACTTCCACTCTGGAATGGG
>NC_025689.1:22774789-22775226 GCF_000633955.1 Camelina sativa
ATAATGCCCATATCTCGTCCTGAAAGCCGTCTTCCTCACATCTGCCTCATGTATCAGAATCTGATGATAACCCTATGCCAAGTAAATCTTGTGGAACCAAGTAGCACCCTTCAACTGATCTAACAATTCATCAATCCTCGGGAGAGGGTACTTATTCTTCACAGTGACCCGGTTCAAACCCCGATAGTCGATACACAACTGAAAACTCCCGTCCTTCTTTTTAACAAACAGCACCGGTGCTCCCCACTGTGAACAACTAGGATGGATAAAACCCTTACTNCAATCCATCCCGAGAATAACATCATACAACTCCACTGGACTGATAAGCAAATTCGCTGGCCACGACTCTCCTGCGATCTGGATATACACCCTTCCAGCTCGTCCAATGACTCTCAGGAACTTGCCTCCCGCAACTCTGACAACTCCTCTACGCTCTC
>NC_025689.1:22776920-22778660 GCF_000633955.1 Camelina sativa
TGATTCCACGATCACACTTTGCCTTTACCTGCACACCACAAACAACAATTGAGATGCGTAAGTATTATCATAAATACTTAGTGAGGCCGTCCTCCCATCTACTAGGTTATACACACAAGCATATGAGAACCCTCAAGTTAAGCAAGCAAACAAAACACAAGCAATACATCAAACCAGGAAAACAAGTCTCGGTTGAGACTGGTGTCGACCGATGCTACAAGAGAGTGTCGACCGATGCTCAACCAAAAGGTGTCGACCAATGCCACTAGGGTGTCGACCGATGCTCCACCAAATGGTGTCGGCCGATGCTCCTAGAGTGTCGATCAGTGTTCTAAAATGCGGCCTACGCGGATGCCTAGACGGCGGTTATACGCTATGCGGTGACCGAGCGTCTCGANTACGGTCCCCCTGAGTCAACCCCAAGAACCGTGCCTCCATACGATCAAGAGCCTCCTAAGGAAAATACTTGGAGTTAAACTCCCTCACAAAATCTCCCCAAGACATACCCCGCTGCACCCTCCGTGCTGTCACCGACCTCCACCACACACGTGCATCTCCTGACAAGTAAAATACTGCCAGATCTACCCTGAACTGGTCGGGACACCTAAGCGAAAGGAAAAGATCCTCCATCCACTCTCTCCACTCATCCGCTACACTCGGATCAGTACCTCCTGAGAAATACCCCACTCCCACTCGCCGCAGCTGCTCCATCATCTGCACATACTGAGTATCCAATACCTCTGCCCCCGGCTGCACACCTGCCTGCAAACCCGCCACAGGCTGCACCGCTGGAACCTGCCCACCAACCACTNCACACCCGGGGCAACACCGTGACCGACACCGGGCCCATCCGCCCTGCCGTCACCCAAACCAGCCTGGTCTCCAGACACACTAGGATGAACCTGTGACTCCGCTACCTCCTCACTGGCCATGCTCTGGGTCACACTCACACTGGCCTCAGGAACCTGACCTCGTCCCCGACTACGACCACGACCACGCCCACGACCACGACCACGACCGTGACCAACAGCATCCTCACCTCTAACCATCTGTACCAACAAGAACAGAAGGCTAAACAACAAATAGTTCTAATAACACAAGAACACAACTTATCGTGGAATCACAAAACCGGCTCGAAGAGGATGTTCTAGGACTTCATCCCACACACAATTGACCAACTCACACAATCAACCATAGTATGAAATCCTAAACATCAACAGCAAAAGCACAATGAACCCGTAGACCTAGAACCGTAAGGGCTCTTATACCAAAATGAAACAACCTTTTTTTATATATACAATATAATTCACTAGTGGTCCCATACCAACTTACATCCTAACAACAATCAACAACCGCGGATAACCAAAGAAACCATTCCATTAATCCAATAAGAAATCTAACATAAATAAACCAATAATCAATAATGCAATAATCCAACCAACAATGAAATAGCAAGGTTCCAACATCCTACAATGTTCTATCCTCTCAAAACTAGCAACCTAAAAATAGCTAGACCACAATCAATCAAGCCTCTAGAACATCCTCCTCCTCATCGCCTTTGATTCCACGATCACACTTTTCCTTTACCTGCACACCACAAACAACAATTGAGATGCGTAAGTATTATCATAAATACTTAGTGAGGCCGTCCTCCCATCTACTAGGTTATACACACAAGCATATGAGACCCTCAAGTTAAGCAAGCAAACAAAACACAAGCAATACATCAAACCAGGAAAA
>NC_025689.1:22783027-22783577 GCF_000633955.1 Camelina sativa
TATCCCTTCTACAGCCTCAGATCTCTCCCAAAACACCAAGAACAAGCCCAGAAATTCACAGAAACGATTTCTCTCCTTTTTCTCTCTTTTCTCACTCAACGGCGACACAACCCTTTCCCAAAACCCTCAATTTGTCGTTTAGCACTTATAAACACGATTAGGGATTTTAATTGAATCAAACCAAACCAAACAGCAATTAAAACAAACCGGACCAAACCGGAAAACATGGTGTCAATCGATACACCAAGGGTGTCGATCGACACCCACACCAAAACCATAAAAAAATGGTTCGCAGATGTTACAAATAACACCCCCTAAATGAATAACATGAGATTTTAACAAGTATTTGTAAATCATGCACACAAACCCGACCGTGCACCAAGATAGTACCATTATCTGAGACCTGATACTCTGAATCCACATCCTTAGAGGCATTCACCAGCCCCAAATCCTTCTCCTGAGCCAACCGCACCCTACTCAGAAGATCTGCTCTGTCAACTGCTTCCAAACCCAATGGTTCCTGTTAAACAGCACACAAGCTCAAAGCACT
>NC_025689.1:22783639-22784058 GCF_000633955.1 Camelina sativa
AGAGCATCTGCAACCGTATTAGCCTTACCAGGATGATAGGCTATCTCCAAATCATAATCTACCACAAGCTACATCCACCACCTCTGTCTCAAATTCAGCTCAGGCTGAGTGAATATATACTTCAGGCTCTTATGATCTGTAAACACTTGTACCTTTGCACCATAAAGATAAGCTCTCCAAATCTTCAGGGCAAAAACTACAGCACCCATCTCCAAATCATGAGTAGGATAGTTGCCTTCATGCACCCCCAACTGCTGTGAAGCATAGGCAATCACCTTCCCATACTGCATCAGAACACACCCCAAACCAACTCTAGATGCATCTGTCTAAACCACATAGGGTTCTCCCTACTAAGGCAAAGCCAACACTGGCGCAGTAGTCAACATCTCCTTCAGGCTTGCAAAGCCTTCCTCACACTC
>NC_025689.1:22785067-22790098 GCF_000633955.1 Camelina sativa
TGCGGTCTAGGCCAATCTCTGATAGCCTGAATCTTCTCTGGATCTACAGAAACTCCCTCTGCAGAAACAATGTGACCCAGAAAGCCCATCTCACGCTGCCAAAAACTTTACTTGCTCAACTTGGCAAACAACTTTTGCTCTCGCAGCTTCTCCATAACTGCCATCAAATGCACTGCATGCTCCTCAGGACTCTTAGAATAAACCAGGATATCGTCGATGAAAATGATGACAGACACATCCAGAAACTCCTGAAACACGCTGTTCATCAATCTCATAAACGCTGCTGGTGTGTTGGTCAACCCGAAAGGCATCACCACAAACTTATAATGCCCATACCTAGTCCTGAAAGCAGTCTTCCTCACATCTGCCTCATCTATCGGTATTTGATATAACCTGACGCTAGATCTACCTTAGAGAACCAAGTAGCACCCCTCAACTGATCCAACAACTCATCGATCCTAGGAAGAGGGTACTTGTTCTTCACAGTGACCCGGTTCAAACCCCGATAATCAATGCACAACCGGAAACTCCCCACAATGATACACTAGGACGGATGAATCCCTTACTCAACAAATCCTCTAGCTGCTTCTTCAGCTCTGCCAAACAAACACTCAAGTATGCCGACATCAACTCGAAGCCACCTGAATGTCAACCCTCTTGTTCGTCCAAGAACCTCTAGTAACTTGTCTCTTAGGGAAAACTTCCACAAGATAGATTAATCCAAAATTAGCTTTCCGCTTAGCTATTCTCCACAGCAAATCATCAATACGAGCGTAATAAAACAAACAAGTACCATACATTCTCATATTCCGATTCACTATATCAAATGCTTTGCAGACCGCCAACTTAACCTACTTGACTTGTTTCCCCCCAGCAAGCTTACCAAAACCTTAAATCTAGTAACCCTGTCCATCTCCAATGAACTTCATCCACCATCGTCGCAACGATTAGTTTATCCTGCCATGAAGGCTTCTCGAGAATCTTATGTACCTGGCAACCATGCCCTTACCGGTTCATATCTGNCTGCTGCAGCTCTCCTTCCCGGGACTCCAGCACCACCGGCCACTCAATCCTGGCACATCAGCCACACATTCTTGACCACTCCGGTCATAAAACCCTGGCCCACCGGCCAACATAATCCTAAAATCCAAGATTAAACCATCATCACTCTCGAGGTCTACATTCCGTCGTTATGTTCATACTCACGTTCTATACATTGCTTGCTCCCAACTCTTCCTCTCTTAGGTTGCAACCTTTTAGCCATACCGATCTCACTCTCAGACCAGCGTCTTCGAGTTATACCGTTTCACTCTTGGACCACAATCCTCAAGATCTCGGTATCAGGGGAACTACTCATCCCCTCAGGGGAACATCATCCCCTCTGCCACTCTCGGAGCCCTCAGCCCCTCGAGCTATCGGTATTCAGGGGAATCACCATCCCCTTAGGAGCAACAATCCTTAACGACTATAAACATCTCTCGACACAACGTACCTCCTGTGGTCCGAGTATAACATTGCAATGTTACACCTGCCCACTCAACTTATAATATCCAACTGGATTAACCACCAAGCAGAGAAATATCTGCTCCAACTGCATATGTCCACCTATCCGCCTCTCTAGGTCTGATACCTCTTGAGAATAATCTCATACCGATCATCTACAACCGCTCCATCCTCTTAACATAAGGTGGAAAGTCCTAAACATATGCAGCCCTCGGCTGCACCCCGCCACATGCGGCATAACTGGAGCCTACACTGGTACCCCTCTCAGTAACCGCTCCAACAGCACGCCAACAGATCCGCCAAGCGATCATTTCGACCCTGGGCTCTACCTGCTGCAACCCCACACCTGGGTTCCCAGCACCCCCGGCACGCTCACCGGCTAACCCCCTCTGGTCCCTCCTGATACGCTTGCGACCCTCTAACGTACCTCCTCGTGGAGCTCTGGACCACACACTCAATGACCACAACCACGTCCCCGTCCACGACAAATAACTCAAACACCTTAACAACTGATCTTTCAAGAACAGAGGCTAACAAGCAGAAAACAAATCAATACCACACAAAGAAACATAACAATAACTCACCGTGAAATCTCATTGAAGGCCCGAAGAGGATGTTCTAGGACTCCATGCCACACACAATTGACTAACTCACATAATCAATCAAAGTATGCAATCCAAAACATCACAACAGAAACCTAGCGAACCCAAACCTAGAACCGTAAGGGCTCTGATACCAAAATGAAACGACCGACCTTTTCTTTTTTTNATAACAAACGAGGACTCTGCATCGACCGATACCAACATGCATCGACCGACACCAGATGGAGGTTGCATCGACCGATGCAAGATCTGCGTCGACCGATGCAAGGTTAACTTGTATCGACCGATGCAATGCCGAGCATCGTTTTCCTCTGAAGCTTCTCGCCGGATCTTCGTTTGCAACCACGAAAACTTGATCCCAAGCCACAAGAAAGCTTACTAACGTCCCAAATAACAATCTAACCAGCCTAACAACACATAACAAGCAAATCAGAGAGATCTCTAGCTTAGATAAGCCATGGTCATGCACTTACCTTTGCCACAGAAGAATCTGAACCTCAAACAACCAAGAACACGCTCCTAGGAAGCTCCTACAACGTCCTAAGCCTCAGATCTCTACAGAAACGCCTCCAAACTCCAAGAAATCACCAAGAACTCTCAATAACTTTTTCTCTCCTTTCGTTTCTCTCAAAAACGGCTCCCCAGGACTAATGACACAAAAACGACTTAAGGGTTTCCTTTACCCAAAAAGCAGCATTTGACTTAAGTCAAAACGCAGAGACTCAACCTTGCATCGACCGATGCAACATTTGCATCGACCGATGCAACTCCCAAACCGGGATTTCGGTTCACGGATGTTACAACTACCTTTATGAAAATATATGTATTCTTTTTTTATATGAATATATAACTGAGTTTTGATTCAAATAAATAAATATGTGCTAATTTTCTGTTTAGTTATATTCAAATTTGAGAGGATTGGTAATTTTCTTACTGATTGACTAAATAGTAATATTTATATTCTTTTTTTATGAAGTAAAAATTGATTTTGGAAATAGAAATATGTTCGAGTTATGCTAAAAAGATTAAAATAATTAATAGAAATGAATTTAAACAAATCATTATGTCATTTTAAGAATGGTCCTCAATTAATATTTTTAATATTTGTAATTTATTATATGATTATTTAAGAAATTTATAGTGTCTTATACAATGTATTCATAATTTATCATTTAAAACAAATAAAAAAAAAGAAATTTAAAAATATAATCATTTACATATCATATTTGACAACAAGAGAATAAGTTGTAGCGATTCATAAAATATACAAAATATGACTGTAAGGTTAAGAAGAGAAGACACGACTGTAGATTGCATTTATTCATTTTTCAGAAATTAAAAAAAAATTATGAAAAATTAAGACAAAAAAAACACAGATAAAAAGTTACATTGAAAAGATGCGAACGAAAGGTTACGACGAATAAAAGTGAACGAAATAACACGACTGAAATGTTATCTCATGGCAGTTAATCGTAAAATTTTGTTTAATTTGATGTGTGTAGCATTGATAATTATTTATCTAATCATATGTGAAGGTAATATTATTTTATAAAGAATATTTTGTAATAAAGATATAAAGAATATTTCAAAAATTTGTATATTTTTAAAATTTTTATTAGATAGTTTAGGGATCCCAATAGTTTAATAAATAAATTTAATTAAAAAAATTTTGTAATAAATATTTTACTAAAATGAGTTCCCTCGCAATATCGCGGGGGTTCCATACCTAGTATATATATAAGTAAAAGATTAAAAATATATTTTAAATTGTTATGATAATTAACTTGTGTCATTTTCCACGCACACGAAATTAGGCATTCACAAAAGTATGGAGAGAAGGGGAAGTAGTAAAATCTACGTACCAAAGGAACTTTCTACCTTGGTGGTGTAGAGTTCATGGGTCCATGCAAAAATTCTATTGAATTTGTCATCGNTAAATTTGATATTTGCCGACAAAAAAAAAAAAAAAAAAAAAAAAAAAACTTTATTGGCTCCTTCAAATCCTAGAGACATTAAGCAAGATACATGGATCAACTTTAGGTACATCAATAATCAATCGACCTCCGGTGTTGGTACACTTGACGGCCAAGGAAAAGAGTCTTGGCCACTCAATGACTGCCACAAAAACCTCAATTGTCCTAAACTAGCTATGGTAACATTTCTTAAACTTCTTTAAGCTACAATTCATTTTCAACTATATGCTTATTATTTACATTTAAAGCGTAGTACAGAACATTTGATATGATACTTATACAATGAAAAGAAAGTGTTTTAATCATTATTTATTATCTACAGTTAATTAACGTTTGTAGTCTTTTTTATATATGTATGAGAAAGTAGTAAGTGTTTTAGTTAATTTGAATTTTTTTCATAGACTATGGGATTTGCATTCGTCAACAACTCAAATATCAAAGACATAACATCACTAAACAGCAAAATGGGACACTTCAACTTCTTCTCCGTCCATCACTTTAACATTACCGGTGTCACTTATAACAGCTCCTGGTGATAGTACCAACACTGACGGTATCAAGATGGGTTCATGTAGCAACATTCACATCTCGAACACAAACATTGGTACTGGAGACGATTGTATCGCTATTCTCTCTGGAACCACTAACCTCGATATCTCAAATGTCAAGTGTGGTCCCGGACATGGGATCAGTGTTGGAAGCTTAGGGAAGAACAAAGAGGAGAAAGACGTGAAGGACTTAACAATAAGAGACATCGTTTTCAATGGCACAAGCGATGGTATTTGGATCAAAACTTGGGAATCTTCAGCTTCAAAAATCCTTGTTTCAAACTTCGTGTATGAGAATATTCAGATTGATTGATTTTGAAAAAGCGATCAACATCGATCAGAAGTATTGTCCTCACCCACCTTGAGAACATGAAAAGAAGGTTAACTTTCTATGCAAAAAAAAAA
>NC_025689.1:22790541-22796099 GCF_000633955.1 Camelina sativa
AAAAAAAAAAAAAAAAAAGCAACCTTCATATATATTTTTATCACTACCAAAAACAAACAAAATACAACTTGTGATTTCTTTTGTCAGGGTGAGTCTCACGTTCAGATCCAAGACATTAAGTTAAAGAACATATATGGAACATCAAAGAACAAATTGGCAGTAAATCTGCAATGTAGCAAGAGCTTTCCGTGCAAAAATGTTGAACTAATTGACATTAACCTAAAGAATAACGGACTTGATTCTTCCACTGCGATGTGTGAAAATGTTGACGGATCCACTAGTGGTAAGATGGTTCCTCAATATTGTCTAAATTGATTTGGTGGTCCATCAGTGCAATGACGATATTTTCGATATGATATTTTCATTTATGTATAAATATAATTCTCTAAGCAAATGGTGTGTAATATTTTATTTTCTTTCTTTTAACCAAAATTTCGAACTGAATCATAACCATGTAAATATGTTTCTTTGTTCCATATATAATTACTAAAGTTATAAATGAATGGTTAGTCTGAAAATAAGTATTCATAATATTGAGGTTTTAATATAAAAAAAAAATGAAAAAATGTTTGCCAGCTACTTGTAGTATCTTCCAACACATGCACACACATACAAATAATTTAAATGTCCTCTAAATTATGTGATCTATCGTTATTACATAAAGATATGGGTAAACTAACACAAGTTATGTGTAGAGCACCACAACAATAGAATCTGGTACCGTTCTAGTGTACGGCGCGACGGAATCTTGTACCGGAGATTTGGTCCGTTATGATCCAATTAAAAATATTTTGACCTGGTTTTTTTTTTACCCAACCAAAATAAAATCAGCCCAAACGCGATCCAATTAAAAATGAAAGAGTAAAAACATAAAAGAAACCCGATTCTTCATTTGCATTCACAATCTGGAAAAAAAATTCCCTTTTTCTAGGGTTCTTCGGAGTAGACGAGACGAAGGAAGCGTTCGAATCCTACAATATCTACTGAAACAGGACAGTTTTGGTAGTGAATCGAACTCGAGTCTCATTACAATGAGGTAAGATATCTCGAATTTGACTTGATTCGAGTTAAAAGTGTTTCCAATCCAAATTTGCGAGATGAGGGTTTCTGGGTTTACTTTTTTGGGGATTTCTTATGGTTTTTGTTGGGGATTGTTTATGGGTTTTCTTTTATAAACTAGTAGGGTCAATTTCGAATATCTTAGTGTGAAAAATCGAATGTAGCTTTTCACATTGGACAAAGGACAAATTGGATTTTTGTCAGTTTTCTCTAATTACTGTTTTTTGTCGAGTTGTGTTTTCCTTTATAACAAGTAGTGGGGTCGATTTCAAGTTGTTTAGTTTGAAAATAAGAATGAATTTGTCCTTGTCGAGTATTTGTAGAATATTCTTGTTGTCGGATTTTTGTCGTGTGAAAGTTTTTTTTTTTTTTTTGCTTTTCATCATTGTGTAAGATAAGTTGTTAATGTTATCATTTTATGTGTTTTACAGTATCGAGGAACTTGTCAAAGTGAATTGCCATCATTCTGGGCAATTCAAATAAACAAATGGTGTGTCTGATTACATTGATGAAGGATTTGAAGTGGATTCTAATGACATCTTCACAGATGTGTTATTGAAGTTGTTTGGAAAAAGGATTACTTTAGGGAGAATGTGGTACAAGTTACCATTTGAAGATTTAGCAGATAAGCATCCTCTTTGGGAAAATGTTGATGCAAATAAAAAGAAGATGTCATTAGCTGGGCGTTGGATGAGAGAGCTGGACGTGTATGTTGAGAAACCAATTTCTTATGAGCTAATAGAGAATCGACCAAGATGATTGTTTTTCTTTCCTTAAATCGACTGTACTCAGAAGAACCCTAGGTAAAGGGAGAATTTTTTTTTTTTAAAGGTTAAATCATGAAATGAAGCTATCGGGTTTGTGTTTTCTTTTTACTATGTCATTTTTTTTTAAACCGGAAAATTGTGTCCGGTTAGGTAAAAAAAAACCAGGTAGAAATATTTTAAATTGGGTCATAACGGAACGGTACCATATTCCATCGTCTCGTACACCAGAACAGTATCGGATTCTATGATTATGGTACTCTACACATAATTTGTGTTAGTTTACCCATATCTTTATGTGATAAAAATAGATCGCCTAGTTTAGAGAATATTTAAATTGTTTGTATGTGTGTAGATGTGTTGGAGGATACTCCAACTAACTGATAAACATTTTTCCAAAAAAAATTGATAGTCATTTTATTAATGTTAAATAGTCTAATTAAAAATTTAAAGGAAAATATTGTTCCAGATATCTATACTATTAATTGGGGAGTACAAAACAAGATTTTGGAAAGAAAAAAAAACATATCATATATCCATGTTGCCAAACATGTCCAATTGATTATATAATTAAAAAAAAAATAAACAATATATGGTAAACAAAATCTGTTATTTGAAAATCTAATATTTATGGAAACAATAATTATGAAATTAATTATAAAATTAAAATTAGCCAATATTTTTGGAATTGTTTTAAATTTGTTACCATAAAAGCAAATTATTAAATCTGAAAGGGTGAGTTACTAGAATATTACATAAAAACTTCATTATTACAAAAGTAACACACAATTGTTGGTAATTACTAGAATAAACTTTGTACCCATACTACCCTTGAAACTAGTGTTGAGAAAAAAACGTAATTACGGGTAATGCCATTAGTAAAAAAAAAACATTGGAAACTGAGACTAAGTCTACCGATCCTTTGATGGTAGATTTATACAGGTGGACTAATTAAAGGTGTACGTCAGATATTTTTGGTATACTTAGTTGTAGTCTTGGTACACTTATCGGTCAACGTAGATGGTACACTTAGTTGTAGTGTTGGTACACTTATCGGTGGACGTATGTATCAAAAACTAAGTGTACCAAAAATATCTGACGTACACCTTCAACAGTCAATATGACCCAAAAGATATTTATGGTAGACTAATGGCCTGTTGCGACAGATTTATGCGACAGACCTCATCCTTTACAGATATTTTTGGTATACTTTGTTTATTTTTCTCAATAGTTTTCGTAGTGTATTGGTAGACTTCTAGTCTGTGGTAGATTTAGTAGGCATTTTTGACAGCTGTAAAGTCTTACCAGAATAATACGAATTTGTTTGAGCTGGCAAAGACAGTCTAGCGTTGTGATAGACTTATTGGGGATAGATCTAAACACGTTTGCTGTTCTTCCGATTAATGGTGTTCATGTAATAAAGTTTGTAGCAGATTCATCAATCGTGTTCTGTTTATCGGCCGGAGCAAACGTCTTTTTCCTACTCAGTTTCGGAAATCTTTCCTCTGGGTTCATCCATGGAAGAGCAAGATATCGTTTCGGAAATCTATATAACTCACTTTTTATAGGTTTTTAATTTAGAAATCAGATGTTGAGATGAAAATCTATAATAGTTGAGTAAAAACCCCACAAGTGAAACCAAAAAAATAGACATAAGTCGTGAAAAAATAAAGTGAGGCAGGGGAAATTAGGATTTTCAGTCGTATGTTAGAGGTAGAAGACGGGGATATTTTGGTAATTTTGGGTTCATTAAACCTAAAATCGAACGTGTATGTACATATAAACGTGTACGTACATATGAACTTATACATACATAATGTTCTTGAGATTAGTGTACGTACATAACGTTCTTTTGCTTAGTGTAGGTCCATAAATCCGTTTTAATGAACAATATTATTGTAATTTTGTAGTCATCTTCAACATATCTTCTTCTACAACCCTAGCTAATATTGTCGTTGTTGTTCACCGGAAATGGAACAAGTAAGAGATGTTACTAGAAAAAGTAAGAGATGTTACTAGAACAACCTATGTAATTCGTAATTGTTTATTTATTTATTATATTTTCGAGAGGTAATGAACAATAACCACACAAAATTACATTTTAACTATAGAGGGTAATATTTAGATAACATAAATATATAATACTCAGTTCAACTAGGTACAACTAAATATATATTTAGATTTGCATTTATATTTAAAATATGAAAATGATAATTAAGGTTTATAAGAATTTCTTTACATATTGAACTATTAAAGAACCATGTTTAATCAACAATACAAGAATTTATCACTTTCTAATATATACTATCGTTTTCACATAAAACACTCTTTATAGTATAAGGAAGACTTAGTAAGTGATCACCTCAAATGAAGCAAAAGAGGTGAAACCCAAGTTTTTATGAACATTGTGTTATGAAAACCTTGTATATGCTAATTAATAGTGATAAATCTTGTGGCCAACTGCTTAATAATTTATATTATAGTCCAACTGGAAATACGAAAAAATACAAAAGTTCAACTATGAATATGAGAATACAAGTGGACAACTATGTATAATTATGTGTATACCAAATAATTTTTTACTAATATCCTGTTGTCTTTGGTTCATTTTACCACACGTGATGATATTAAATGAATATCTGCCGCCAAAAAATCTATTTTTTTTCATTTTCACATTATCCATATTTAAACTTATTTTAATAGCTATAGTACAGTTGCACCAAATAGTTCAAGTTATACTGAAATTTTCTCAGTTGTACCTAAGTGATCTAGTTGTACATAAAACCTCACATTCACCCTAAAATTCTATTAATTACAACCAAACAAATCTCTATCCTTCGTCTATGTTCCAACTCTTCTATCTTCTGCAAATGCTCCATCTTCTACTCCTTATAGCTTCTAAATAGATATATTTCCCATCTATCACTTCATTAAGCTCACCCACTTTTTTTCTCAAACATCTCTACTATTTCTCCATCCTTTGATCCTTTATTTCAAACATCTATACATCAAATACCTTAAGATGTTATTTTACAATAATATACAATATATTTTTATTTGTCTTCTTGATTGGATTATGATCTTTCTGTTTCTTTGTCTCCTTCATTGGCGTTTCATTCTTTTTACGTGTATCCTTTGATGAAGTATCTTCAAGTTTCTCCAACTTTAAGGTATTCAGATCATCCCCTGCATCAGCCAAGCTTTGACGATCCTCGAAGTCCATAGTTTCTTCAAGAGGCTCATAAATACATGTTTCATTCACTTTATTGGCAATGCTGGCAAAAAGCTTATCTTTTTCTGAAGTACTTTCACTGTTAGATTCATAACAAGCATTAGAGTCAATTCAATCATCATTGACTCGTCATTGTCACTATCGTATGTTTTTCCCCGGTTCTGATTCTGCTCCATGATGATATCAGCTCTCCTCTTAGCAATCTTCTTGTAATGTGATTCGCAATAAGCCTTCTTCTGAGCTACTGATCCAGCAGTTGCACACTTCTCCACTTCTTCCAAGTACTTGTTTGGAGAAAAAGATGAAAATTTCTCCCATGAAAGTGAATCATTCTCAAACTTACCAAACGAAACAGACACTGCAAGTTCTTTATTTGATGAAGTTGCGGTCATTATCTGTTTATCCATCCACACAAAAAAAAAAAACTCATTTAAAGACCTAACTCACTATGGCAAATCAAGAACCACATAAATACATAACAGATCATCAGGACATTAACAGTA
>NC_025689.1:22796961-22828824 GCF_000633955.1 Camelina sativa
ACTCATCATGTCAGTCATGATAGGAGTTTATTTGATGATCTTGATATGTCTATTCGTCAGCATGTTAATCTTCCCAATGGCAGTTTAGTTATGGTAGCTGGTATTGGTACAGTGGTGATCAATGGTTCTATCAGTTTGAGGAATGTTCTGTATATACCAGATTTCAGGCTAAATCTTCTCAGTATAAGTTCGTTGACTACAGACCTTGGTTCTCGTGTTATCTTTGATCCTAGTTCTTGCCTGATACAGGATCCTATCAGGGGATTGACAATTGGAAGAGGTAGAAGGATTGCTAATCTTTACATGTTGGACGTTGAAGACCCTGCAGATTCAAGACAACTATCTTCTTGTAGTTTGAATGCTGTAATAGATTCTTGTAGTCATCTAAAATCCAAATCAGATCTTTCAAATCTAGGAAAGCCCAAACTTTCATATATGGCATTGTTAACATAACTGAAAACAGAGGAAGAGAAGAACTGTGATTACCCCACTAGCGATGACAACACCGGCAACAACAGAGACGAGAGCACCATAAGTAACCCAAGCTTCTCTCTTAAAGGTCATAAGATAAGCGAACAGAGCGGTGAAAAACGGCGTCATAGCACCGACGGCTTGATTAAAAGAGACAAGAAGCTAACGAAGCGAGATATTACCACCAACGACGGAAGCACAAAAGACGATGCTTAACGTAGCAACCTTGAGGAACTGAGATCGAGATTTGAGGTGTTGAAGAGGAACAAGCTTTAGGAAAACGATTGATATGTAGCTAAGGAACTGAGATCTAATAATTTTGAGTTTTCTTTATTTGCCATGATTTTAGTTGAGAATCAAATTAAAAGGAATTAATCTGATTTTTTTTGCCAACCCAAATTTAAGAGAATCTCAACAAAATCAGGAATATAAATGGCATAAAACGTAATAAAACACACAATTCAGATATAGAAGTAATTTGCAAACTTTTATGTGTTATTCTAGTAAGACAGAAATCTCAACGTGTTAGTGTAGTAATAAACCTACTTTTATGCAATATTCTAGGTAATTTCCCAATCTGAAATTATATATATAACGTAAATGGTTCTAGATTTTGAGATATTTATAGAAATCTAACTTAATATTTGAATATTAACTTTTATTTTATATTTTTAAATTTTCTTAACCAAAAAAAACTATGTTAATTAATTCATCTTAATACATATGGAAAAAACAGAAAAAATATGAAAACCTTAGTATATATATATTTACTATATATCTATACTAAAAATATGAAAATCTTAGTATAAATGCGTATACAAACAGATTTTTTCAAAAAATAAATTTAATCAATTTGTTGGATATATAAGAAAATTACAATTTAATTATACATCCATATAAATAGAACCGATAATTACTCAATATCTGTGAAAGCTATTTAATGTTTGGTTCCATAATAATCAAAGAATTAAAATCGAAATTATATATATATATATATATATATATAAACATATTTGATTTGGTTTTATATTGTGAGATATTTACGGAAATAACAAATCAATTTAATATAATTAGATAAAAACAAATAATTACTTAGTTTAGATTTTGAAATATTTTCTAAACGAAATTTAAGTAATTAATTATGATTAGTATAGATAGAAAAATTAAAAATCAAAAATTTATACATGTAAAAAAAATTAATTTGATTATATATTAAAAGATATAGAAAAGTGTATGTAGAGTCTCACATTGGCTAAATATATTTATACTATTAAAAGATAAATATTTTTCACTATATAGTCATAAAGTTCTCTATTATTAAATTTAATGTTATTCAAGTTAGAACAAACAAAAAGCTGCGAAAATGGTAATTTGGTCAAAATAAAAACTAAAAAATCCGTGGATCCTAAAGTGACCCGGTTTGTTTGTAGTCGGGTTAAATAAAAAATACGCGGATCCTATGCTATCCGGTTTGAAAGGATTCGGATCCTACCCAGCAGGGGTAAAATAATAATACTAACTACAAGCATATTTAATCCCTAAAATCACTCAAACTATTTAATGCATTTAAATGAAACTATCCAGTTACAAACAACTAATTTAAAATTCAAATTTATAAAAAGTAAATTTGTTACTATCAAAATCGGGCAATTAAATTAAAACTATATCTGTAAACATATTTAATTTAGTTATATATTTTGAGATATTTACGAAAACAATAAATATATTTAAATTATGATTTTTTTTCTTTTCCTAAAATCTATATATCAAACTTAAATGAATGAAATCTAAGATACTGATGAATATCTTTTTGTGTTAATATATTAAAATATTCTGTGTTAGGAAACCCTAGCTAATCTAATCACTATATAAGACATATCAAACTCTTTTATTTCATTCATTTACAAAAAAAATTTCGAGCATCAAAGTTTTGAGTTTTTGAAATTTCTAATTTTTATTTTTCATATTGCTTTTAAGTGTTTCAGATTTGGAACTCTTCAGAAACATGTGAAACATATAAGTCAAGATTGTTAAACTTTTAAAATAATGGTGCAGGTAAAATGATCAAATATTTCTAATTGATTTTCTCTTATCATTCTTTTTGATTTTTTTTTGTTTTTATATGTTAGTACATATATACATTAACTATAATAGTGTATTATTTTTATGCTCCATGATTATATTGTTACATGTTGTCTATTAGGTGAATTGAAAGGAATGATTTTGACGCATGTCATACTTGAGAATGGAGAAACTATAATCTATTGATTTTTTTTTTTTTTCATTTTCAAGAGTCTGAGACACTGTAATTAGTTGAGTTGTATAGGTTTATATTATCGATCTCTATTACTATAGTATTTACATGTTCTTAAGCGGAAAAAGTTTAGAACAAATTTCAAGCGTTGATATATATTTTCTAACAAATTGCTTGCAAACCGGAGGATGATTTCGATTTTGGTTCATGAAAGTTCTCGGTATACTTTGAAAGCAAGAGATCTTAGAAGGGTGCAAAATTCTAATTTTAAAATTAGAATGATCAAAACTATTTATCTTTTGTGAACTTTGTTTAAATTAGGGGTTTACATGAAAAAAACATGAGGGACTAAAATTGAAATTGGTAAGAGCCATATACTTTACTTAAAATTTGTAATGAATTTTGAGACATCAAAAATGAAATTTGACTTATATATTCTGCCTTCTCATTATTATTCATTTTTTCTGTTTTTATGTTATAAAGTTCTCAACTGTTTCTTAAAAATAATATTGAAACTATTTAAGATTTTTTGTCTACAAATAATATTTACAAAAACACAGAATTCTCATAAGAAATAATTACATCCACTCCGAAATATTTGTGACCAAGAATTCCCAAAACTGAAAATAACCACAAAGCAACCAAAAAAAACTTTGTGGTCCTTACTATTTATAATTAAAAGCAACATAAACTCTCACCTATATATATAATGATATAACTTTAGGACGTATTAT
The DNA here is from genome assembly GCF_000633955.1 of Camelina sativa. Lineage (NCBI taxonomy): Eukaryota > Viridiplantae > Streptophyta > Magnoliopsida > Brassicales > Brassicaceae > Camelina > Camelina sativa. The sequence goes on from NC_025689.1 coordinate 22,800,421, forward strand.
AAATAATTATTATATCTAACCATATTATTTTATTTTGAGCTAATTTATCTATTTATTTTCCTCGAAAACATTATTTTATTTTTGAATTATATCGACGCTTACAATCTTATATGTAACATGTTTTTTAAAAGGCATTAAAGTGTATTTTACAATATTAAATTCTTAAAACAAAGAAACGTAATGCAATATAGATGAACCAGACATAAAATAATAAGAATAAAAAAGTCAACTAATTTTGTAAGTCCCAAATGGTATTTTGGTAATTTTTGTATTCGGTCCATCCTGTTTCCAATCGGGAATAATTTTTTTTGTCTAATATCGGAAATGTCATATATCGAGAATCTTCACTATTGGGAATACATTTTCTATACAACTAGAATTCAGGTACAAGACGAAACATGAATTACATCCACTCCGAAATATTTATATCAAACATGTTTTAATTATTTTTATATTTTTTTACATACACTCTTATGTCTTTTTTTTTAAAACAAAAGTTATAATATAAATGCTATATCAAGTCATTATTTTTGGGTACTTGGTGTACTAATCGGTTCTCAAATTTGTAACCCATACCAACTCAAAGCCGATAGTACCCGAACTTAAACCGAATCCATATATTGAAAATACCTAATAGATTCTGTTTTCCTAAATCTGTTTAACCAAAGTTGATTAGGTAATATTTTACCTGAACGGGTTATCCGAAGGTCCAATCCTACTAAAAGTAAGTTTGCAAAAATAATCTGTATATACATTATATATTGTAAATCTGATTACAAATTTAGCTTTTAAAATTAACTCCGCACGTACGGTCCGAACCTAGTAACTTATAAATTATTAAGTCATAATGTGAATCCAAAGGTTATAAAATAAAACTTTGAAAAAGACAATAAAATGACGAGAAAAAAAGTAGAGCAATGAGGAAAGACAAAGACGTGGCACCAACGCGTGAGTCTCAGCGTCACATCCGTGTGACTCGTTTACGAGAGTAAGTCATTATCTTTAACTTTAAGTCTTCCCATGTATATAACCAAACACATCTTAGATCATTTTACAGATCGGCTCGCTATAACTTTTGGTTAATCTAAGGTACATAAGGTTTTTTATTTTCCTCTTTATTTCCTTGTTTGATCTCTGTCCAGAGTATCTTGTTCTTATAAATATTCCTTGAATTTCAAGTTTTCTCTATCAGCTGTCTTCTTGATAGATCTCAGATTTTGGGTTTGTTATTGAGTTACTTTGTAGGCTTTTTTGATATGGTGAATTAATCTTTGCGTCCTATACTCTTGGGTTTTATATATTGGTTGAATCAGTTGGAGATTTTCTTGGAGTTCTTGATTTGGAGTATCGAACATTCTTGTTCATTTGTTTTTTTATAAGGAATTGTCTTTCTTGCTAGTAGAGTATAATTAGTCCATTGAATCTCGGTGGTGAGGGTTGTAGAGGATAAATGGTTCATTTTGTTTTCTTAGTACGCGTTATGTTTTTCTAGTTGTTAGCAAGGAACAAATCACCGATCATGTTTATTTTGTAATTGTTGGTTCACTAAAGCATGACAGGTTTCCACGACCAACTACCAAAAGGTTTCAATGTAGGAAATGTGTTGGTGAACCAACTATTATCAAACTAATGTGATTTGTTTATCGAAATTTATTGCTGAACCAATGACCATAGAACGAAAGTGATTTGGTTGCTGGTCGCTAGCGCTAATTGCTGGCAGCATCGAAACCAAAAGGACTATATAGGCAGAAACCATTACTCCTCTTGCTTAATACTAGAGAAAGTGTAGTTCTTTTCATAATGAATTTTATTATAACAAATTATTTTTTTTCATTTTCTAGTAGAGAATTATGTCATTGAGTGAAGAAAATGTCAAGAAAGAGAAACTCCATGTCAAGATGAAGACGCAAGAAGTGGATCCAAAAGAGAAGGGAGACAATGTTGAGTTGGAGATGGAAGTGAAGGCAAAGTCAATTGAGAAGGTTAAAACTAAGAATGATGAAGAAAGTGGAGGGAAAACAAAGAAGGAAAAGGAAAAAGAAAAGATTAAGGGCAAGAAGGATGACACAAAGGTAGAAGAAGAAGATAAAGATGGCAAACATGAAGAGAAGAAAGACGAAAAAATTGTTTCCAAAAAAGGTGAAAAAGACCATGGGGACATGAAGGTTAAAGACAGTGATGTAAAAGTGAAAGAGCAAGAGGAGGAAAAGAAGAAGAAAAAGAAGGACAAAGAGAAGAAACAAGAGGATATATCAGAAGGAAATGAGGTAGAAGAAGAAAAAGAAGGTAAAAAGAACAAGAAGAAGAAAGAGAAGGATGAATCAGCTGTAGAAGAAAAAAAGAAGAAGGATGATAAAGAGAAGAAACACGAGGATGTATCACAGCAAAAGGAGGCGTTAGAAAAAGAAGAAGATGGTAAAAAGAAGAAGAAAGAGAAGGATGAATCAGGAACAGAGGAAAAAAAGGAGGGTAAAGAGAAGAAACAGAAAGAAGAATCCGAGGGTAAGGAGGACAAGAAGATGAAGGGAAAGAAGGTAAAGGGAGAGAAGGATGGGTCTGAGAAAGAAGATGAACAAAAGAAGGGAAAAGAGAAGAAAGAACATGATGCAGAAGAAGAAGCAGAACATAAGGAGGGAAAGAAAAAGAAGAATAAAGACAAGGCAAAGAAGAAGGAAACAGATGAGATATGTGAGAGAGAATCAGAAGATAAAGATGAGGAAGAAGGAGATATGAAGCAGAAAAAGGATAAGAAAAAGGAGAAGAAGAAGGAGAAGGTTAAAAAAGATGACAAAGAAGAAAAGAATAAGGAGAAAAACCTTGAAGCTGAAGTGGTGTCTAGAGATGTTAAATTAGAAGAACCAGAAGCTGAGAAGAAGAATATAAAAGATGTGGAGGAAGAAGATGATAATGAAGAGAAAAAGAAGTCTAACGGAGAAGGCGATGAGAGTGAAGAGGGGAAGAAAAAGAAGAAGAAAGATAAAAAGAAGAACAAGAAGAAAGATACAAAGGAAACCAAAGAGACAAAGGATGAAGAAGATGAGAAAGATCATGCTAAGGACGCCAATATAGAAGGGTCAAAAGCTGAAGATGGTGAGGAAGAAAAGGGGAAAGAAGCAAAGAAAAAGGCAGAAAAGAAAGAAAAAGATGTCAAGAAGAAGGGTGGTAAAGACATCACTAAGCTGAAAACAAAGCTGGAAAAGATCGATGAAAAAATAGGAGCCTTAATGGAGCAAAAGGCTGAGGTCTTGAACCAGATTAAAGACGCAGAGGGAGAGCGTTGATGTAAAGTCTGTCAAACATAAAAGAAATTGGGGGCAGCATAATGCAATGTAACTGAACTTAATAATACTTAACGCCATCGACAGAGAAGAAGATTACGCTACATGTTTCTTGACCTGAACTTAATAGTTAATTTATGTGAGTTAATAAATTACAAAGTGTTGCACTTGACATGGTTTTTTTTTTTCTTTTTATTTATTTATGTGAGTTAATAAATTACAAAGTGTTTTTGGCAAAATAATAAATTTTCTTTTCCTTTCGTTAAATGACGTTTGTGACAACATAAAAAAAAATGAACTAATGATGTTGCATTATCTATATTTTTCAGTTTAAATGCGGTTGGCTCGATTTAACCGATTAGATGGATGTTGTTAAAGTGCTACCGAAACACAAGTTTTTTTTGTGCTTCATTTCAAATTAGAAGTTTAATAAAACGTTATATGCATTAAAGCAAAAGCTTGATGTAAAAAGTTCTTTCCAATAAATTTTATATTATATGTAAGAAAAAAAAAAGTGCTACCGAAACCGAATTCAAATCGTATGTGCTATATATTGGGAAAGGGGTGATCTACGGTTGTGGGCTTGACCATGAGTACTATCAAAGGAGGCACATGAACCACATAAAATTTTGATCAAAGGGTCGAAATTATTATAACAAGGATGTTATTATATGTTGTGTTATTTATGGTAATGAAAACTCATTTAAAGCTTTTATAATAAGGGGGTTATTGGTTTGGGATTTAAAGAGAATTTTAATGACTTTAAAAATTATGTAAAATATGTTGTTATTCAATCAAGACTTTTTAAAACTCTTTTAAAATTTGGTGTTATTGGTTGTGGATTTATAAAAAGTTATCTAAAATCTTGATAAATCTAGTGTTATTGGATTAAAAGTTTTATAAAGTCATCAAAAGTTTTATGTTATTCAAGTAAAACAAATGAATTTTGGATTGTTAATGAATTCAAATTTTATGTTATTGGTTTAGGATTTTATATCATTTTCTTTATAACAAGAGTTATGAAAACTCTTTCATCAAATAGAGAGATTGTGACATAGAGTCCATGACTTTTTTTTTTGTGTGCACTTCGTGAAAGAGAGAGGTCAATGTATAATATATTCATCTCTCGCTCTTTCTCTCAACTTTCACTTCGAGTACCCTCTCTCTCATCTTTTTTCTTTATCTCTCTTTCTTCTGTGTGTGTGTGTGTGCATGTTTGTTTACGTAAGGATCATGACACCCTTTTTGTATATAATAATGAGACACACAACGAGATCGCCACAATTTATGCAATTTATATAGATCAGAGAAGAAGAGAGCCTCGGTTTATGGCTACCACCACCGTCGTGTGTGGCGATGTTGAAGGTTGCAATGTCGAGAGAAGAACCCTGAACACAAAGAGATTTTTTTTTTTTTTTTTTACAGAAATGTTGAATCAAAAGAATATTGTGCAATATTTGTTGAGCAAGAATTTACAAAATTTTATGAGAGATTTTACAAGATTAAGAAAAACAAATCAGCAAAATTTTAAAAAACTTTCTAAACAATCAGTAAGAATCCTCAACTTTATACTTTCCATGATTTTATTTAAAGTCATTAAAACTATCTTAAAATCTCAAACCAATACCTCCCCTCAAACCAATACCTCCCCTTACGCATCATCTTCTCGAGACTTGACATATGGATTGAGAAAGAGATATTGTGATTTCCAAATAGAAAGCTTATTTCACGTTACCATTCCGTTCCTTACGGGTTACGGCCAATGCATATACTTCACAATACATATTTGGTATTTTCTATTTTTCTTGTACCAATATTTTGTTACGGTAAACAAATGTTTCCAAAGTCATAAAAAGATTCTTATCCTATAAACAAACCACAATTAACTATGGAGTAAATAATTTTGTCAGAGATAATTAATCTGTACAAATCTACACCACCCTTTATAGTTTGGTATTCAATATAAATATCATTGGACCACACTGAATATATAAAGTTACCGAGGTAACCTCTCTTCACACACTACCAAAATTTCTCCAATGGCCACACTCTTTATTCAATCAGATACATTCTCCATCTTCTTTATCATATTCGTGTCACTGGTTCTGCTAAGTCTCCGGCTACCCTCTGAGGCGGCGAGTTGTATAACTCCGCCGGTGATTTTTAACTTCGGAGACTCTAATTCAGATACAGGAGGCCTTGTTGCTGGACTTGGTTACCCCGTTGGCTTACCAAATGGACGCTTATTTTTCCGGCGATCCACCGGTCGTTTGTCCGACGGACGTCTTCTGATCGATTTCCTCTGTAAGTAAAAAAAACTCTGCTTTTGTTAGTGATCGTGTTATATCCACCGTACGTTTGCACCTGGAATGGACGGCTCAGATGTGTTAAGACATAAATGTCGTGCGTCACAGGTGTGAACTATAAACAAATTTGGTCATCGTATGGAAAAAAAAAAAACAAATTTGGTCATCGAGATCTAGTTGGACAGTGGGTCCCATGTTGAACATGTTAGAAGGCAACAAATTTTGGTTTGTTATAGTTGAAATTTTTAGTGTGGTTTGGTTTGGTTTGGTTTGAGTTTAGATTCAGTTTGGGTTTAGATAAAAAAATAAAAATATATAACAAAATAAAAATAATATGTTTGTTTATGTTGTAAAATTTAAAGTGTAATACTGTACTTATATGTATTTTTTATTTATTTAATTAAATATATATATATATATACTAGACTAGAACTCGATGCACGAGTTTTAAAAATATCTACTACAAAAAAATTTAAAAGAATATATTGATTTTTTTGTAAATAAAATATATTTTCCAGATATATATAAATATTTTTAGTTAAAAATAAATTTTTACTTTAATACACTAATTTATTTATATTTTTATATCTTAAAATTATTATTACAATTATTACAATAATCTAAAGCTATATTATCAACCACCAAAACTTTTTTCAATCATTAATCATTACGAATAGTATTATAGGAGGTCAAACCGAAGACCAAGCAGAGGAGTAGCTAGTCAACCAAGGACAAATACTGTCAAATTTCAAAAATATTCCGCAACTTATTCATGTTTTACATGGAGTTAACCCGTCAAAACGTCATCTTATTAGAATCCACATACAATTTTATAATATATTTTACCACTAAAAATATGTTCGTACATCTAAAAATATTTTATTGTTATAATTTGTTTTTTATCACTACCTATAAAACAACTTTATAAACAAATTAAACCAATTTTTGTTCATTTACTTTCAATTTGATATAGTTTCTTTTCACAGCTAAAATTTGTTTGTGACAGTTTGTATTACCACTAAAATATTTCTTTAAAAAATTGTTTACTTAAAAATATTGTGGATAAAAAGAAAAAAAATATCTATACGATTACAATGAGTTTATGACCAACCCAATAAAATTTGAGAAATTGAAAGATAGTTAATAAAAATAAAAATTAAAAATTATAAGCACAATTATATATGAGTTTTAGATAATTTAGAGATATAAAATATAAAATAAAAAACAATTTGAAAATACTACAAAAAATATATATATGTATTAATCTTACATATTCGTAACCAAAGAAAAAAAATTCAAAATAATAAAAAAAGAAATTTTAAAATCATCACGAATTTCTAATAAGAAATCAAATTTAACGAAATAATATAACTAACACCTAAAACTACTACGACATAATTAAATAATAATATTAGAAAAGAAAGAATAAACAAATATTGATAGTTAGTAGATTTCTTTTTGCAATAGGTTTAGATTTTTTTTTTTTTAATTTTTAGTTTTTTTTTATTATTTTAATAAATTTAGAATTGAAATGTGTCAACATCTGAATGATACAATTGACATGTGTCATGATCTTGTTAATGAGTAAGTTTGATATCAAACTTTATATAATAAGATATATATATATATATATATATATATCACTGTTAATAAAATTTTGGTTAAGTCGGTTGAACTGCACAAAATTTGGGGTTGGTTTAAATTTGGCTAGAATAATTTGATATAGAGATTCCTAATTTCCTATAACGGGGTCATAAAATATTTGGTTTAGGTTCGTATTGGTGAGATTTTGTTTGGCTGGTTGTGTTTGGTTTTTTTGTTCTGCATTTTTTTTTTTTTTTTGCTAAGCCTTAGTCTTCAAGTGTAACTTAAAAACTAGCCACACTGTATTTTATGATGGTGTGTATTGAGTTTGTATTTGTCTTTTGGCGTTCATTTACAATTGGTAAATGGATTTACTAACGAGAAAATTTGTAGGCCAGAGTTTGAATACAAGTCTTTTGAGACCATACTTAGATTCATTGGGTGGAACAAGGTTTCAAAACGGTGCAAATTTCGCTATTGTTGGATCCGCTACTCTACCCAAAAACGTCCCTTTCTCGCTCAGCATCCAGCTCATGCAATTCAGCCATTTCAAATCTCGATCACTCGAGCTCGCTTCTAGTTCAGGTAAACCAACCTCATCTCAAATCAATGTTGTATATATATACTCTGTTCTTAGTAATGATCTTGACTAAGAGTTAGTATGTGTGTTTTAATTTGTAGATTCATTAAAGGGCATGTACATAAGTGAGGATGGATTCAAAAACGCATTATACATGATTGATATAGGACAGAACGATATTGCACATTCTTTCGCTAAAGGCAACTCGTATCCTCAGACGGTTAAGCTGATTCCACAAATTGTTTCCGAGATACAAAGCGGCATAAAGGTGAGATTTTCGGAGTTTGTAGAACTCTAGTATGCACAATGTAACCTTTTGTAATCGGTTTTGCGGACTGCAGAGATTATATAATGAAGGAGGAAGGAGATTCTGGATTCACAACACTGGTCCATTGGGTTGTCTACCTCAAAAACTCTCAATGGTCAAGAGCAAAGATCTCGACCAGCACGGTTGCTTAGCCAGTTACAACTCGGCAGCAAAGCTTTTTAACCAAAGATTAGATCATATGTGTGAGGAGCTGAGGAGCCAACTTAAAGACGCCACAATAATCTATGTCGACATATACACTATCAAATACAGCCTCATTGCAAACTCCAACGAATACGGTAAAGCATAGTTACTCATTCTCCCATCATACCATCATTGGCGGAATCGGATTTGTTATATCTTAGATAAATCAATGCAGGCTTTGGGAGACCGTTAATGGCTGGCTTGCTGCGGATACGGAGGGACTCCTTACAACTACAATGTCAACATAACATGTGGCCACATAGGCTCTAATGTATGTGACAAAGGGTCTCGCTTCGTAAGCTGGGATGGGATTCATTACACCGAGACAGCTAATGCCATTGTCGCCATGAAAGTTCTTTCAATGCACTTATCAAAACCATCAACTCCATTCCATTTCTTCTGCCGTCGCTGATAACAAAAGTATTATCGATTTACAGGCTCATTCTTGGAAACTAGACTGTTTTTTACGATTGAATTTTATCTGGCAAGTTGTATCTAGGTACTAGAAATTCAAGAACTACGCATAAATTTCTGATTAAGATTGTTGGACCATATATATAAAATCAGATAATTTTTTATGAACGTCTAAGTTGGGTTCATATATTTTCGGTCAATACTAACTCCCTGACCTGATGTTCATATTTGTGCAGATTATAAAAAGTGTATAGGCATCACTCGGAGGCAATCCACGCTTGGGTATATATGGGTAGGTGTTATCCTACAAAGAAGCTTCACCAAGTGAGGTTTTTAAAGTCATATACGTAAAAGCCTATATTCAAATGACGTCAAAAGCCTTTTATTGTGTATTGCACTGTGATCTCAAGTCTCACAACGTACGATTCTGATCCGTACAACTTCTTATATTTAATCCGAGAAAATAAATAAATAAAAGAACAAAAAATGCTCAAAATAAACGAAACACCATATGTCCTTGACCTTGTCCTCTAGCTTAGGGAAGTATAAGTTGAAATCAAACTGATTATGATGGCGAGGAAGGGATCCGATGCAGCCACCGCGGGAGAAGAAAACTCGAAGTAAATGGTATATAGAGGTTGTCCTTCTTATCCTTGTCCGGGTCCCATTCTTCGCCAAAACTGAGAGTGCTACCGTGGCTGCTACGTTTCAAGTTGTTATGAGACCTAAACTGTCATTTTAAAAATCAGTAGATGCAAATCAATTCATTATGAAGTCCCGAATTTGTCGGTTAGGAAAGAGGAGACGTACGAGCCAAGGGATCGTGAAAGTCCCCATATCTCGCATCCGTAGTAAGCCACGATTTCTTTGTGAGAATACCTGCAGATGAGCGACCATGAAGAGTCGTCTACTATTGATTTCCATTGCTTGCAAACTAGTTTTGAAGCTGTGATGCTCTTATCTCTAAATACTATGGCATTTCATGTAATTAGATTTTTTTTTCCGACATTTTGTTATTTGTGGTTCTTAATTAATTAAATAGTATTCTACTATATTAATTGAGAAGTACAAAAAAGAAACTAACCTTAAAAATTATAAGAAATTACATTCAAATGCCATTAGAAATAGTTAAATAAAAGTTAAAATCATTGAGGGTATTAAAAATAATTAATAATTAATAATCATTTAACTATCTAATTAATCAGAAAATCACGCGTTAGATACATAGACCAAATAAAATATATATCAGTTTTGTGCAACATGTTAGATTTCGAATCCCATATATATAGTATCATATCTATTTACCAAATATTTATCCTCTTAACAAAAAAATTCTCATAAGATACATCGATTGTTTCTTTACTCAAAAATAAGATTATACTCATAATATATCCATAACCGAAATAAGAATATACTCATCATAATAAAAACTTATTTATTATGGTTCTTTTTACATCTAATAGATATCAGGAGTGTGTCTAATGTCTAATAGTTCACAAGTATTAGTTACTCCTCATTCCTCAACTACAAGAAATCGAGGATTTCAAAAACAGGTAATATACCCACATAATATTCATTTATTATTATAGTATTGATTTAATAGTAACATAATTTTTCCTAAAAAGTTTGCAGACTCCCAAAAGATGGACTAGAAGGATAGTAGGATACTTCCTAACAAAGAAAAAGATGATGCGTTCCTACACTAACAATAGCTGAGTTACTCTCTATCGATGTTTTAATAAAACGGAATACAGTATTATTATGTATGTACAATAAAATAATAGTCCTTAATATTTATCAAAAATAAAAATAAAATAAAATTATTATTATAAAAATTAGTCATATTATTGCGAATTACACATATTATTATTGATATCCAAAATAAAAATTATGAATATTAACACTGTAAAATGAACTCAATAATTAATGTAGTATTCTACCAGAGATTAAGTCATTTACACATCATGTTACTATATATATCCGTTACAAAGAGGGTTTATATAACTATATAAAGATACTATATGATTCGAATTAAACGAAAACTTACCGAATATCTCGAGACAGTTGGCTATAATCCTAGATTACAAAACTGTCAATGAGACAATCTTTTTACTTATTTCAGAACTATAGCAAGGATGTCGTTTTATTTTATCGACAAAGATTTTTAATAAATATTTTAAAAATACAAAAATTATATAAGCAAACTGAATTTATAATCACAAATGAATATAAACAATATAGTAGCAAAACAAATTATTACAAATTTACATTAAAAAATAAAGTTCAGCCTGTGGTATACCGCGGGTTAGTACCTAATAGATGATTTATTTTAGATGAAGGATACCTAGTTTTTAATTAATAGATGATTTATTTTAGATGAATGATACCTAGTTTTTATTCAATACTAGGTAATATCACGCGCATAACATTGTTGTATTAGTTATGTTAATTCATTTTAGTTTATGTAATAATCATAAAACTATGAGAATTTTCTGAGAATATTTTTTTTAATTTAAAATGGTATTACTGAAAAATGGTATTGAAAAAGATGTATTTTTGATTTTCCTATAAAATAATATGAAATGCAATAAAAAAAAATCTCAAAGATTAATTTAATTTTTAACTTCTTTTATATTCACCTTAATTTAAGCTATATTGCTAGGTTAAATTCTAATGATTTCCTCTTTGTAGTAAAATTTTGGAAATGGAATATCAAATTTTTTTTATAAAGAAATTACAAAATTTTGAATTAAATAAACATCATAATGATCTTTATGTAATTATATTTTGGATCACAAGAACTAAATATAATGATGAGTATATAAAAAATGTATTACAAATTTTTTGGAGGTAAGAGAGAGTTAAATTTTTTTTTATTTAATAATCTATTATAAGAGTTTATTTTGTTAAAACATTGCATACTTATAAAAATAAAATAAATATACATGAATGAAGATGATTTCTTGAGTTTGATTCCCTTATTGGGCTTTGATCAAAATTAGTATTGTTGAATTTGCATTGATAATTGATGTTTACAGCCACCAAAATTTTATTATACATATGTAATTGAAAATTAAAAATAATAAGAAGACAAAGAAGGAAGAAAGAAATAGATAAAAACAAAGAAATAAAATTTAACAAAATATAAGATAAATCTAACAAAATATATAATCTAACTCTTACCATGAGTTTTGAACTCATGCAAGAATATAAACAAAACAAAGAAAATATTTAAAATTTCAGATATGGTGAATGATTATGTGAGAATGGTTATTTATAGGATTTCAAGGGATGAAAGTTACATTTCTAAAATAATTTAATTAGAGGAGTTATTATAATTTATAGTGCCTTTGAATGAAAATGAATGGATAAAAATAGTTTTGTGGAAAAAAAAGAATGGATAAAAATAGTCAATTCATAATTTATGTAATTTCAGTTACAATTTAGTAGTAAAATATGGATTTAATATATAGATTAATGTATATTATTTTATTTTTATTTAATTATAAATTAAAAGTATATATTATTTTTTTAGAAATTAAATGCTAAATGAACCAGTAAGGAGAAAAAATGACCATAACATAAATAGTATCTATATTTGGATGTAAATTTAAGGGGGTGTGGGTGGGGGTGGTATGAGTGCTGCTGTATAGGAAGGAGGTATATAAGGGTAAGTTTTCTAGTTTCTTCTTTTAGCTGCTCACTGCAGATATATTTTCAGTCTATAATAAGACCTTCTAATGTCTGTGTACAAGACATTTTTGACAATGTCTGGACCAAGCTCGGTGGATATGAAAATGCAGCTAGGGGGATCTGCTTTGTCCAAGCAGGATTTGACAAGCCAGTGGCCATAGCAGCTCATTGAGAGATCGGAGTAGTGGCCTCTGAGTCTAGAAATCAGTAGAGGCGAGATCAGCATCTGAAGGAGTATGCTTCTGCAAAGAGAAGAGGTAAAACACACACATTAGTTATATTGGTGTAACTGTTCACAAGTCACTAAGAAGACAAACAGAGAGTTAACAAAAAGATCTAACATATATACCCTTTCTTGTTATAGGCAGCTTTCCATGATCTAAAAAGGTTGTGCTCCAGCCATGAAAACCGCAGGTGCTTGTGTCATTGTGACTAAGATTGATCTAACATATTCACTAACCCAAATACTAATAATCTTGCAAAAATGCATAAAATGTCAAATCTCATAATTGTTGTTAGGGAAATTACCTAGAATATTACATAAAAGTAGGTTTATTACTAGACTAACACGTTGAGATTTCCGACTTACTCGAATAACACATAAAAGTTTGATTATTACTTCTAAACCAGAGTTGTGTGTTTTATTACGGTTTATGCCATTTATAATTAAAAATCATCAAATTTCGATTAACTTGGATGCAGCGGTAGTCTCAAAAAGATTTAGATCTTCGTGAAAACCCTAACGGGAAGACCATTACGCTAGAGGTCGAGTCATCTGACACCATCGACTATGTGAAAGCGAAGATCCAGGGATCTCACCGGACCAGCAGCCTTTGATTTTCGCCGGGAAGCAGCTCGAGGACGGCCGCAGTTCTTATCAAATAAAAAAAAAGTTTCGATAAACTTGATTTGTGCAGTTGGTCTCGTCTGCTCTTCAAAGATGTCGTTTATCAGATACAGATCCTCCGATTACGTCTATTTCGAGTAATTTTGTCACTCTCTTTTATTACCCCTAATTTTGTTTTCCGATTCTGGGTTTGCTCTCGATTGATGCTAAATTGGTCACGTTATCTATCAATTTGATGCTTCTGTACAGTCGCAGATACGGGATCGACGAAGCGGCTGCTACTCCTCTGCAGGCAGTGAATAGGGGTGACTCTGACAGCAAAGTTAACACAACACGGAAACTCTTTTCCTTTCTCTCTAATTTTAGTGTTTAGGTATCCTTTTTATTTTATTTTAACAATTTTAGTTATATTCAACCTTCCTTTTGCTTTTTCTGATCTCTCAAATTCCAAACCTTCGGAATCCAAACACATTTTTTGAACCTCGCCACTCTCTCGTCTAGATCGTTCTTCCTTCTTTTAGCCGTAGGAAGAATGTCGATGACAGAGGCAGTGACAAAGATCCATCCATAGATGATAGATTAGTTAGTGTTTTGTTTCCCTTTACAATTGTCTCTATAGGGTTTTGGATGATTTAGATTTTAGACCTCTATAATGGGGAATTGCTTTGGATCTTCCCCCAAGAATGAAGATGTTAATGTTGACGACTCCTCAGTGAACTCCAAACCCTTTTCACGTAAGCCCCTTCTCATTACTCAATTTATCTTTTTCTGAAGATCTCTAAGAAAGAAGAACAATACAAACTTTGTTTTTTTTGTTGCTGCAGGTTTATGCTTTGATTGAGAGAGGAGTTTGAAGTAATTTAGGTAACAAGAAGAGAACAAAAGTTTTAATTTTTTTGGTTTGTTATGGTGGGGGCGATGGCAAACAATGGAAGAATCCGGTCAGCTTCTCCGGTGATTAATGGGTCAAAAGATCTGACTCCGAACAGCGCTCCAGCGAGCACAACGGGATCTGAATATGGTCCTGTTGAGTTCACAAGAGATTACATTGAAACTCTTCTTAATGAACGAATCAAGTACAAGAGCAAATTCAACTACAAGGTTTCTACTTTTTCCCCCACCCTCAATTTTATTTTTTTACCTGAATTTAAACTTTCTTGTGTAATCTAAGTTGTGATGTGTGGATGAAAAAGAAAAAGTGTCTATACTGTAATTTGATTGTTGAGTAAGTTTTATCAATTAGGGTTTCTATTAGCAGAGAGAGAGTTTTAGTTGGTGAAGTTTTGAATTTGAGGTAGCTTTTTTTTTACTGGCTTTTCTCGTTGAATCCGTTGGTTTTCTTATAGAAGATTTGATTGTGTTTATAAGACAATTTGTGGGACCTTTAGTATTAGGCAATAGCATTGAAGACATTGTTTATGTGTTCTGATTGATCCTTATGGTATAGAATCTGAAGCTTTTAATTTCTGTTAGCTTACTGGCTTTGTTCGTTGGATCTATTGTTTTTTTTTCTAAGAAGAAGATTTGATTGTGTTATAAGACAATTGGTGGGACCAAAATAGTTTTGTCAGTTTGATAAAAGCATTAAAGACTTTGTTTATGTGTTTGGCTTTGGTCTCCCTTTTGGTTTCAGTTAGTTAAGCTTGAATTTGAATGTTCTTCTTGGTGGTTTTTGGGTTTTGCAGGAGAGATGTGAGAACATGATGGAATATATAAAAAGGCTTAGACTTTGCATTAGGTGGTTTCAAGAACTCGAGTTGGATTATGCTTTTGAGCAAGAGAAGTTGAAGAATGCATTGGAATTGAATGAGAAGCATTGTGCTGACATGGGTGTGTTTCCATAATTAAAGTTTAGCTGTTACTTTTTTTTGTTTCAAATTTTTTTGTGATTTTTGAACTTTATATTTGTGCAATTTTGATGACAGAGGTTAGTTTGAGAAACAAAGAAGAGGAGCTGAATATGATAATTGAAGAGCTGAGGAAAAACTTTGAATCTGTTCAAGTGCAACTTGCCAGGGAACAAACGGAGAAGTTGGTAAGAGGCGGCTAATTCTACTTTAAATTACTTGTGTCTAATTCATATTTGTGGGGTTTAATTCAATATGTTCTGTTTTAGGCTGCGAATGATTCTCTTGGAAAAGAGAAAGAAACAAGACTTGCTGTTGAAAAGGCACAAGCTGGTCTTGTAGAAGAGCTAGACAAAGCACAAGGAGATCTTCAAACGGCTAACCAGAGGGTGAGAAAACTTAAAAAGGTTTTGAAATGATCAGAATGTTTTGTCACTTAACTTTAGACTAATGTTGACTGTTTGTTTTGTTATGTTCAGATACAATCGGTAAATGACATGTACAAACTGTTGCAAGAGTATAACTCAAGCCTGCAGCTGTATAACAGCAAGCTACAAGGTGATCTTGATGAAGCTCATGAAACTATAAAACGCGGTGAGAAAGAAAGGACTGCCATTGTCGAAAATATTGGCAACTTGAAGGGCCAGTTTTCAGCATTGCAGGATCAGCTTGCTGCTTCTAAGGTATATGATGATGTTCTGTTATATCCGATCAATGGTAGTAAATGTTTTGTAGTTCTGGTCAAAATGTGATTGAGTGTCTTGTTTTTTTTTGGTAGGCTTCTCAAGAAGATATCATGAAGCAGAAAGGTGAGTTGGAAAACGAAATTGCGAGTCTCAAGGTCGAGCTTCAGCAGGCCAAGGAAGACCGTGATCGCCATTTAGTGGAAGTACAAACCTTACAAACTGAGGCAACCAAGTACAATGACTTCAAAGACACCATAACTGAACTTGAGGTCTCATATCCGTTTACAATTTCTTTCTATATATTCTCTGCCAATTGTTTTTTTCTTAAGATGATGTAAATTGTTTTTGGTCCAGACTACATGTTCATCCCAGAGTACTCAGATACAAGAGTTACAGGATCGACTAGTGTATTCTGAGAGGCGACTGCAGGTTTTTATCACATTCTCGAGCAAAACACATATAACATATGAATCTATTAGATTTCACAACCTCTTATGTTTTTAATAACATTTTTGGATTGTTTATGGTTTAGGTGTCTGATCTAACTACTTTTGAGAAAATAAATGAGTTTGAAGACCAGAAGCAAAGCATTATCGATCTGAAAAGTCGAGTAGAAGAAGCAGAACTTAAACTCGTTGAAGGGGAAAAACTACGGAAGAAGTTGCACAATACCATTCTTGTATAATTCACTTAACTAAACCTCTGTCACATTTTTTTCGTCCCCTATGTGTGTAAAGCTTGACTGATCCTGGTTTATTTCTCATGTTGCAGGAATTGAAAGGCAATATACGTGTGTTCTGTAGAGTTAGACCTTTATTGCCTGGTGAGAATAATGGTGAGGAGGGAAAAACTATTTCTTACCCGACATCTCTAGAAGCACTTGGTCGCGGTATTGACTTGTTGCAAAATGGTATGAAACCAGAAACTTCTGAGATAGTGTGGTTCTTGCTAAAATGACACATTGATTGGAAGAACAATTGATGTCTTTTTTTTTGTTATGGACAGCGCA
The DNA here is from genome assembly GCF_000633955.1 of Camelina sativa. Taxonomy (NCBI): domain Eukaryota; kingdom Viridiplantae; phylum Streptophyta; class Magnoliopsida; order Brassicales; family Brassicaceae; genus Camelina; species Camelina sativa. Next base: position 22,817,176 of record NC_025689.1, read on the forward strand.
AAAGCATTCTTTTGGTTTACGAGTATATGCTTAATGGTAGTCTTGAAAATCATTTGTTTGAAAGTAAGTAAGAATTAAGATCCAACATTTATGTTTATGTTACTTGGCATTGTTCATGACCTGATGAATCTTGTTTATTCTAGGGGGTTCTAATGTGCTTTCTTGGTCACTGCGTATGAAAGAGGCGATTGGTGCTGCTAGAGGGCTTTGTTTTTTGCACGAAGCTAAGGATCAAGTCATTTACAGAGACTTCAAAGCAGCAAATATCCTTCTTGATTCAGGATTCAACCCAAAACTCTCAGACTTTGGATTGGCGAAAGAAGGTCCAAAAGACAACCGTTCACATGTGACAACCCAAGTCATCGGTACAGAAGGTTACGCAGCTCCAGAATATCTAGCAACAGGTTTCTTTTTGTTTGATGGTTCATTTGTTCCAATTTCAACTAACAAAACATGAAATTTCTAAAACACATTGATTGGTCTCTGCTTTTGGTCTCTGTCAGGTCATCTAACAACGAAATGTGACGTCTACAGCTTTGGTGTAGTCTTGCTAGAGATTCTATCTGGACGTAGAGCAATAGACAAAACTAAAGCTCGAGAAGAAGAATATTTAGTGGAATGGGCGACACCTTACTTGCGAGACAAGCGAAAAGTGTTTAGGATAATGGACACGAAGCTTGTGGGTCAATACCCTCAGAAAGCAGCGTTTATGATGTCTTTCTTGGCTTTACAATGTATTGGAGAGGTTAAAGGTAGACCATCGATGCCTGAGGTCTTGTCTCTTCTTGAGAAAGTTACAATTCCAAGACATCGAAAGAGTAGAAGCAGAGGTTTTGCTACTAACTCTTCTTCCAAACGGTTTCTCAGACACCCTAATTAAGGACTCAAAATCTCTTTGGCTTTTGGATCGTTTCTTTTGTGGAAATGGAATATAAAAACTTTTTTTTGGTTACGTCATTGATAATATAGAAGAATAAAAAAAGCTTGGCCATGATCTATAATTAAGATTTTAACCATACCTCATTCAGTTAGTGGCTATTAATTATACACAGTCATCATGATCATTGTTATGTGTAATGTACGTATATAAGAACATGTACATAGTCTACACATATGTGGATTGTATATGTACTAGTAACTATTTGCATGGAGAGACGAAAAGAGAAGTCTAATCCAAACCAAAACGCCCCGATCAAATTAACCACCACTAATTAACATTAATCATATCTCTCGTAAATCCAAATTTAACAGAGCTATCAATTCGCCGTCAATACCCCACTTCTCCTAATAGTTTCATCATCACTAATTCCACTTTTATTCTCTTTCCATAATAGTTTCATCATCACTAATTCTCTGTCGCTATCACTTGAGTGTAGCCAGTTTTGCAAGTTTAGGTCCCTCATGATTGCTTAAGGTATCCTGTAATATCTACTTAGAAACTATAAGGAGTAGAAGATGGAGCCTTTGCAGAAGATAAAAGAGTTACAACAGAGAGAGATTTGTTTGGTTGTAATTAATAGAATTTTAGAGTGAATGTGAGATCTTATGTATAACTAGATCACTTAGGTAGAAAATTTCAGTATAACTTGAACTACTTGGTGCAACTGTACTAGAATTATTAAAATAAATTTCAATATGGATCATGTGAAAACGAATAAAAAATAGATTTTGGCGGCGGAATATTCATTTAAAATCATCACACTGTGGTAAAATGAACCAAAGACAACATGATATTAGTAAAAAATTATTTGGTATACACATAATTATACATAGTTATCCAGTTGTACTCTCATATCCATAGTTGAACTTTTGCGTTTTTTTCGTATTTCCAGTTGGACTATAATATAAATTATTAATTAGCAGTTGGCCACAAGATTTATCAGTATTAATTAGCATATACAAGGTTTTCATAACACAATGTTCATAAAAACTTGGGTTTCACCTCTTTTGCTTCATTTGAGGTGATCACTTACTAAGTCTTCCTTATACTATAAAGAGTGTTTTATGTGAAAACGATAGTATATATTAGAAAGTGATAAATTCTTGTATTGTTGATTAAACATGGTTCTTTAATAGTTCAATATGTTTTAGAAATTCTTATAAACCTTAATTATCATTTTCATATTTTAAATATAAATGCAAATCTAAATATATATTTAGTTGTACCTAGTTGAACTGAGTATTATATATTTATGTTATCTAAATATTACCCTCTATAGTTAAAATGTAATTTTGTATGGTTATTGTTCATTACCTCTCGAAAATATGATAAATAAACAATTACGAATTACATAGGTTGTTCTAGTAACATCTCTTACTTTTTCTAGTAACATCTCTTACTTGTTCCATTTCCGGTGAACAACAACGACAATATTAGCTAGGGTTATAGAAGAAGATATGTTGAAGATGACTACAAAATTACAATAATATTGTTCATTAAAACGGATTTATGGACCTACACTAAGCAAAAGAACGTTATGTACGTACTCTAATCTCAAGAACATTATGTACGTATGCGTTCATATGTACGTACACGTTTATATGTACGTACACGTTCGATTTTAGGTTTAATGAACCCGAAATTACCAGAATATCCTCGTCTTCTACCTCTAACATACGACTGAAAACCCTAATTTTCCCTGCCTCACTTTATTTTTTCACGACTTATGTCTATTTTTTTGGTTTCACTTGTGGGTTTTTTACTCAACTATTATAGATTTTCATCTCAACATCTGATTTCTAAATTAAAAACCTATAAAAAGTGAGTTATATAGATTTTCGAACAGATATCTAGCTCTTCCATGGATGAACCCAGAGGAAAGATTAACGAAACAGAGTAGGAAAAAGACGTTTGCTCCGGCCGACAAACAGAATACGATTGATGAATCTGCTACAAACGTTATTACATGAACACCATAGATCGGAAGAACAACAAACGTGTTTAGATCTACCTCCAATAAGTCTATCGCAACGCTAGACTGTCTTTGACAGCTCAAACAAATTCGTGTTATTCTGGTAAGACTTTACAGCTGTCAAAAATGCTTACTAAATCTACCACGGACAAGAAACCTACCATCACACTCCGAAAACTATTTCAAAAAAACAAACAAGTATACCAAAAATATCTGAAACGAGAGAAGGCTGTCGAATAAATCTGTCGCAACAGGCCATTAGTCTACCATAAATATCTTTTGGGTCATATTGACTGTTGAAGGTGTACATCAGATATTTTTGGTACACTTAGTTTTTGATACACATATACGTCCACCGATAAGTGTACCAACACTACAACTAAGTGTACCATCTACGTCGACGGCAAGTGTACCAGCACTACAACTAAGTGTACCAAAAATATCTGACGTACACCTTTAATCAGTCCACGTGTATAAATCTACCATCAAAGGATCGGTAGACTTAGTCCCAACTTCCAATGTTTTTTTTTCTAATGGCACTAGCCGTAATTACGTTTTTTTCCAACACTAGTTTCAGGGGTAGTATAGGTACAATGGGTTAGTCGAGTAATAACAAACAATTGTATGTTACTTTTGTAATAAAGAAGCTTTTATGCAATATTCTAGTAACTCACCCTTGTTGTTATCAGTGATATATCTAAAAAAAATCATGGAACTAATTCAACTAGTTTAGTAGAATATATCTTGCTTGTTAAAAAATTATTAATTAGTAATATAAAAGGAATATTCTCAATATTAATATATGTTCCTTTCTCTCACAAAAAAATGTAGATTCACTCATTTTTTTGGATCGACGTTAATTTGTAAGAATTTTGCCATCGATATTAGTATTACTAATTAACTGGAAGAAATACAATAAATTACATAATCACAAATATATGTGAATTTTTTAATAAGTATCATTTTTAGAGAATTTGTATAATCATGTTTTATGGGATAATTTCCGGATTGTTTTCTCTTTAAACTTGGCAATATTATTGATAATGGTGAATATTTGAAATTTTTTTTGTGATTTACAATTTAACATTAATAGATTATTTTTAATAAATGTTAATATTTAATTTTAAAGATAGTGAAAAAATAATTTTGAATATAAATACGTAAATTAGTTTATTCAGACAAACAAAAAAATATGTAAATAACTGTACTTACTAACTAAAACTATTCTCTAGTTTTATTCTTCTAAAAAAAAAATTTGATCCATTTTCGTACAAAAAGATCTTCTTGATGAATCTTGTTCAGAAGCTTCAGTACTCCTTTTTGTATGAAAATTATTTGATTAAAAATTTACATTTTAATAAAAAGTTACATTCACTCATTACAACCATTTGTTCATAACTGTTTTTACTAGTTAGTAGTATAAATATTGATAACTTTTATGATGGTTGCAACTTTTTATCATAATTTTGCATAAAATATCTTATATTTATAATTTATTAAAAAATATTTTTGGCAAGATTGCCTCAACTCAGTATGACTTTTTACTATATTTTTTTCTATAGATTTATGTCTCTTTGCCATAACATTTTATATTAAATATTTAGCCCTACTTATTATTTTCTCTTTTTAAAATAATTTTTATTAATATCACATACTCTTAACTATACTATTATTTTCAAATATATTTATAACATATAATTTTAAACTTTAAATTCAATTTTATTTATTTTTTTGAAATACTTTCCTACGATATTGTGGGGATCTGAGTCATAGTTAAAATAAAAAAAATATTAACTAAGTCCAAATATATATATCTTTTTTCGAAAACACTTTTCACTTTAAAATATATATATTTGGAATTAACTATTTTGTGTTTTTTTTTTTTTGACAAGATCTATTATTGGCTATGGCATATGAGTTTCTTTGTAAACGATTTCTACAAATTATCACCAGAGTAGTTATAAAGGTAAATAAGTATTGAGTGGAGTTTGTAAGTGTTTCTTACAGTCTTAAAATGGAGGAAGAGCCCATTTCTCTGGTCTTATGTCGAGTAGAGAATTGATGACTTCATCAGCGGAGGTATAAAGATGTGTCTGTTTAGGAAGAGAAGGAACAGCAATCACTTTTGTCCCAGCAGCTTTACCAGCCATAACACCAGGCCTGCCCATTTCAACTAACTGTAAGTAAGAAAGAACCAAACACGCAACTGCAAAACAATAGCCTATAAAAGTGAGACTCACACAAAATTTTCAATAACCAAACACTGCTGGATCTTTGTTCAATCTTTTAGCTGCTTCAAGAAAACTTTATACAAGAATGATCATTGTCATTAGAATTGTAAACTAACACACCGGTCTTTGTTTAGATTGTACTTCATCGAGATCCTTTGGGGTCTCTGATACTAGGATTTTTGTGTCTCCTAGTAGGTTCAATTAACCTTACGCGTTGTAATACTTAAGGTGTCAATCCAGTTGGAAAAGTTTACAATCACTCAAGATGCAATCAAGAAGTCACAAGTTAAGCCAATTCAAAGAGTGTTTTTATCTAACAGTCCTAGAATGATCAAAATGCGAAACGGAAATGAGTCATAGAACTAGAAACAAGAATGCATGACAAGAAGCGAAAGTGAATGAAAACGCAAACGATTCTAACATGAACAAATGAAACAGTTCCAGGAATGTAATAAAAATCAGAAAGAAAGAAGTCCTAAGGATGGGGTAATAGATGTCAGTGGAGTATCCTAGTCTAAGGAGTGTTTAACATACCACAAGCAAAGTATCCCTAAACAATGAACATCACAACTTAGCTAATCCAATCTCTTGGCAAAAGCTACTCAGACTCAACCACTTCCATACCTAGCTCTCGCTAGAGAAACGTGGTCGAGCAGGCATGACAAACAAGTTCATTCACGTCAACAAACATCCTAGACAACTAATCTCTTAGGCTAGGAACGTAAGTCTCTGGCACTAGTTGGTCAGACATTTCATCAAACACCTTTTGGGTGCGGAAATGTCTCGAACCTAGTTCCAATTGATCAGAGAGAAACTAGTAATTCTAACTCTAGTCCAGAAGGGAATCATACAATCAAAGCTTAAACACTCTACATCCTAAGATCCTCCACCTAATCTATCCCATCCTCAAGAACTAACACACTACTCAGATCCGAAAATCATAGTCAAGGATGCAAAAACAGAAATCATTGAAACAAGCATTATTAGGTAGATAAAAATAAGATGAACAACTTTGTAGAAAGAATCAAATGCAAAATCTCAATAATCTCAAAGATATCGGAATACAAGTCTGAGAACGTTTTTTGGAGGCTAGGTTCAGAAACCTTCTGGGAACAAAAACGAGATAAAAGATAAGATGTCTCTGCAAAGACTTAACAAAATGTATATATAGTAGTCCAACATGGAAAGCCCTAAAACTTAAAACGACAAGGTAAAGCGTCGGTTCGGTAATCTCCTGAAGCGTGTGAAACCAAACGTCTTTCTTCCCGACATGTGCGATCGAGTCCGTGTGCGTCGAATGGAATGCAATGTCATCATGGCTCAGACGGAAGGCTGAGGAGCATGGTGACAATGGCTCGGACAAAACAGAGATGGTGACAATGGCTCGGACGAGACGGAGATGGTGACAATGGCTCGGACGAAACGGAGATGGTGACAATGGCTCGGACGAGATGGAGATGGTGACAATGGCTCAGACGAAACGGAGATGGTGACAATGGCTCAGACGAGAATGGCTTCCAACGTCTCCTAAGTACCTGAAATACTCCAAAATGCACAATGTATGCAAGGATGATGCAAGAACTACCTAGACGTGCAAAGTGTATAGAAAGAACTAGAAAACGATGCAAACCAATGAGTTATCCTAGCTAAATGAATGATAAAAATAGGCTAAGGAGAGACAAAATATAGACATATCAGTCTCCCACTTCTCTCCCATATCAAGAATCTTCTTACACACCACCACCATCTTTTCATATGTCCTTCACACTAACCCATGTATGCAACTCCACATCAAACTGAAGCGTGGCGTTTACAGGGATGGTTGGCGGTGAACCAGACTCTCCATATACCAGCTCTGCAGGGATAGTGAATACAGCGTTTTCGCCTTTCTTCACTGTCTTAATACCAATATCCCATCCTTTAATAACCTGATGTAACATCCCCAATTTTACGTAATTTGGCCGGTCTGTTTTCTAACCATGTTAAAGCCCGTTAGTCTAAAATATTGTAAACGACAAAGGGTTTTGTGCGTTTGTGTGTATGTGTGTTTATATATTCATGGCCGCACAAAGGAGAATAAAAACCTTAAGAACCTATGACGTGAGAGAGTTTGGGAGAGCAAGAGAGATCGTGGAAGAAAAGAGAAGGGAAGAAGAAAAGATAGGGCCGTGAGGAGAAGAGAGAGAGAGAGAGAGAATGAGACTTCGCGGAGGTGATGGATCTAGTAATCATTACTGTGACGGTTGCAAGCTTCGATGGTGGTGGAAGAGCAAAGTCGGAGTAGATCAGAGGTTGAGAAGAGAAGAACAAGAAAGAGTAAGAAGGAAATAAGAGCAGTTTGGCGAGCCGTCTTTGGAGGCTCGTCAGCGCCGGAGGTAACATAGGTTTAGGAATCTAAAAACACCGACGTGCCCATCATCAAGCCATGAGCTCGTAGCAACTGACGGAAGTCCGATCGGAGTTATATTCATGAAGTTATGTGGGTTTCTTCCTGCGCAAGAAATATCTGAAACAGTCTGAACTTGCAGCCCTAGAAAACAGATTCAAGGTTATCTCCTTGGAATAGCGTTTGGTGGCCCAAAACTTACCCGATCGAGCTGAGATTTGGTGGGGAGCTTCACGATACTACAACCTAAATATTCTATGGTGGGATCGTGATTTTAACGGTTAGTTGTGGTTTTACTTGTGTGTTTCTAAGGCTCGTTTGTATAGAATAAATGGTGACATTGTAATATTTAGTTTGACAAACGAGGTTGGATGGAGCGGAAACTTTGTATGAGTGTTCTTGAATATTGGTCTGACATGGGAAAAGAGATATTTGATTTCCATCATTTAAGTGGCAAAGGTGAGGGTGGTAACCACGGAAACACAATGGTTACTTTCTAAGCATATTTTCATGAATTGCTTGTATAGAATTGGAAACTATGTGATTGGATATGTCTATTGTTTGATATTGCGTGATATGATTATAATTTATGATGACATGGTATGATGATATGATGCATGATAGAATGAGTTGATGTGTAACATGATAATTGTTGAATGATGATATGAAATGAGATTATGTAATGGGGGAGTGAACATGAGATTTATTTCGCGTCTCGAGATGGGAAAACCTGAGATTAGTTTTGTGCCTCATGATGGGCGGACATGAGTTATCTTTCGTACCTGGTAATTGGGCGAACATGAGAATTGTTTCGTACCTGGCGATTGGACGAACATGAGATTTGTTTCGTTCCATGCTAAGCTGATGAGATTTTGGTTTAGCATAGTTGATGAATGTGTGTATTGATGAATGCGTTGGTGTTTAAATACGATTTAAGTAATATTATGAATATGCTAGATTGAGTATTATGTGAAACCGTTATGTTTGTTGGATGTATGTTAAGAATGTGGAGTCTGATTCTATGCTACGTACTAATTGTTGAATGTGATTCGTATGTCATCATTGTGTTCACCTTTTTATATTTTTCTTCAGGTTAAAATTTTTATGAGACGTGGAACAAATTTTATGATTAAAGAGTTTTATTTTTAAGAAAGAAGCTTTTTCGCGGGTCCATTTGAATAACATGTTGTCCTGACCGATAAGGCGGGACGAGTGTTACACCTGACCTGCAAAACCACAATACCACGATAACAAACAAACATAAAACCAGAATAAGCCAACTACCACAAACCAGTACTTGATTTTTAACAACTCAATAATTCAGAAAGCTCATTATCAAGTTGAACACTATAATCACCGATATCTTACTGATAAACACTATAATCGTTAGTCATAAATCCAAGATATGGAATCTTACAAGACTCTGTAAATATTCCCAAACAAAATTCAGAGATTCAATGATTTAAGAATGAAAAAGGAAGATGAATTACCTTGTATGAGCTCTTACTACGGTCTCCACCAAAGGCGGATCCACGTTGTACTAGAGAGGGACAGTTGCCACCGTCAATTTTTTCTGAGATAGTGTTATTTTATAACAGTTTTGAATTATGCCCCTCGTAAATATATATTAAATGGAAAAATACTTAGGTTTTTTGTTCACCTTCTTTCCTCTCAACCAATCAGAGTTGTTTATCCTTTCTCCTCTTAACCAATTAGATTTTATAATTAAAACGAAATTACATGTCGGTTTAGGTTTACAAATGAGATGGTTAGGGTTTAGATTTTACAATTAGAACGAAATTATATGTCGGTTTGAGTTTACAAATGAGATGGTTATGGTTTAGATTTTACAATTAGAACGAAATTATATGTCGGTTTGAGTTTACAAATGAGATGGTTATGGTTTAGATTTTACAATTAGAACGAAATTATATGTCGGTTTGAGTTTACAAATGAGATAGTTATGGTTTAGATTTTACGTTTAGAATAAAATTCAATGTCGGTTTGGATTTACAAATGAGGTGGTTAGGGTTTAGATTTTACAATTAGAACGAAATTATATGTCGGTTTGAGTTTACAAATGAGATGGTTATGGTTTAGATTTTACAATTAGAATGAAATTATATGTCGGTTTGAGTTTACAAATGAGATGGTTAGTGTTTAGATTTTACAATTATAATGAAATTATATGTCGGTTTGAGTTTATATAAGAGCGGTTTAAGTTTTTAATTTTATAATAATGTATATAGATTTTATTTCCTTATTTTATAAGGAGGTGAATGGTTGGAGGTGAACCAAGTATTGTTCTATTAAATGCCCCTAGTACTTTGTTTGTTCTACACTTTTTTTTACAAAAAATTCTTGGATTCACCTCTAGGGGTGAACAACTCTCATTCACCCCCTCTTAATTAGCCAATCAGAATACAACAATATGCCATGTCATATCATATTAAAAAAAAAATCAGAATTAAAATAAAACGACGAAACAAATTATGTAGATCTTTTATTAAGGAAACTATGTCGATTTGAATTTATAAAAGAGGATTAGGATTTAAGTTTATAATTTTTAAAATTATATATCGGTTTGGGTCTATAAAAGAACAAGGTAGTAGGTACCAACCCGCACTATGTGCAAGATAAATCGATTTAAATAAAATATGAGTAGCAAAATTATTATTTGAGATTTAAGATTTATTTTGTGTAAAACAAAATATGTAAGTAAAGTTTTTTTTGTTTATTCAAATTTGCGTTTACTTTCGGTAAAATATGTTTTACCCGTGAAATATTTAAACTTGGAAAAGAATTTTAAGGTGGTGTAGAAATTTTTGATGTGTTTTTGTGTTTCTAAAAATCAAATTCACATATTTTATGTTTCACATTATCATCTACATCACTATACCATTAAATAGATTAAAAAAAAAATATACTTTTTAGACTAATTGATTTAATTTAAACTAATCATAAGTTTAAAAAATGCAATGAGAAAAATGTATAAAAGCGGTAAATAAATGAATAAATTTTTTATTGTTTGTGAAATGTAATTTATTTCTAAAATTAAATATGTTATAAAATTGAATTAATTACATTTCTGGATTTTAATAGTTGATTAAATTTTTCATTTTAAAAAACTTATAGAAAAGAACATTGTCTTATATATGTCAATGATATATATGTAAATAATAATGAGGTGAGAAGAGAGGATTATAGATTTTTTTTTTAATAAATACAATGGCAGAGAATTGTAAATAAGTATATGTTTTGAGGGTTATTTGATAAAAAAGTGTCATGAGCTCTGTAACGCTTACACATCAGTTTTTTTCTCAAGTGTGCTTCTCTATTAATATATAGGGGATTGTTAGGATTTAGATTTTATAATTAAACAAAATTAGATGTCGGTTTGGGTTCACAAAAGAGTGGTTAGGGTTTAGATTTTACAATTAAACGAAATTATATGTCCGTTTGGGTTTACAAAAGAGTGGTTAGATTTAGATTTTATAATTAAACAAAATTATATGTCGGTTTGGGTTTACAAAAGAGTGGTTAGGGTTTAGATTTTATAATTAAACAAAATTATATATCGGTTTGGGTTTATAAAAGAATGGTTAGAGTTTAGATTTTACAATTAAACAAAATTATATTCAATTTGGATATATAAAAAATGGTTAGGGTTTAGATGTGTTAATTAAAAATTATAATATAATATTAGAATTAACAATTTTAAAATTGATTGATCTATATACTTTGTTTCCTTAATTAAGATTTGTTTCCTTAATTTAAAGAGGTGAATAAGAGAGGTTCACCCCTAGGGATGAACCCAAGAATTGTCCTTTTTTTTTACCCTATCATTCTTCAAATTCATACAAACACAAGTCAAAAGACCAATTTGTTTTATTTAGGTGTTGACTGGTTCTTCCGCTACCTCCCGCAAACGCTGTGTATGCGGGTGGTAGCGGTTGCTAGCGATTGAAACTAATCACACAAACCACTCTCAATCGCTCCTAAACGCTCCCAGCCGCTCCAAACCACTGAATTCCAAAAGCTGCTTCCCGCAAGCGTTTGCGGTTGCGGACGATTGCGGTTGCGGGTAATTACGGTTGGATTTTTTTTTTTTTTTTTTTTT
>NC_025689.1:22829092-22833295 GCF_000633955.1 Camelina sativa
TATATTTTCTATCTAACTATTTTACTCATTAAGGATGGGAGAAAATGAAGTACGGATACAATTACAGAGATTATAAAATAAACAATTAGAAGAAAATTATATTCCAATTAATAATAACCCGGAAAACTTGATGTAAATTTAATGGCACATCGCACATAAGTTCAACAAAATCTAAATAAATATAATATTTTATCAGAAATTTAAGAAAATAAGATTATTTGTGAAAAATATTAAACCAAATCAACAGTGACTCTTCTCAACTCTCATTTGACCATTCCTACCGATGGAACTACTGACCCACGATCTAAGAGAAAAGAGAAAAGATCTACGATCTAAATCATATGTTTTGTCATTTATCAAATTACTTGATTAAATTTTTGGTGAAAAGCGAAATACATAAAGGAATAAGTATTTCAATATGAAGTTTATTTGTCTTTTGAATAATTATTTTAGTAGTTTTTACTAAATTTTAATTATAAATCAAGTTTAATAAAAATTTTGGTGTTTTTAAACATTTATATATTATATATCATATTTATTATGTTCCAACCGCTATTGCACCCGCTGGTCAACCAATCGTAAACCTCCTGCAAACGCACCAATTTTAAACCGTTAAACCAGTCGTTCAAAACACTTAATAACGCTTGAAACTGCAATCGTTCGTTTCTGCAATTTCCCGCAGCCACAACCGTAACCGCAGCGTTTGAACCAGTCAGACCCTAAGAGCTTTAATTTATCATTACAAGCCCATATATTTTAATAACATTGGGTTACGTACAAGTTCTTAACCAAATTTTTAGAAAGTTAGTTTAAAAAGAAAGCAAAATTAGAGGGGCAAATTAGATTAACCAAATAACTACCACCAATGGAGGTGCTCTTATAACTTTAAATAAGGGAATTTAGTCTAATCTACCACATTTAATATAAAACTTTCCAATTCTACCACAATCATAAACTCATTTTCTATTCTACCACAAGTGGCATTACAAATGTCGAAAATACCCTTATGGTACTGTAGCGCTGAACAAAAGAAAAATCATGTTTGATTTTTTATGGGTAGACAAGTTCCGATTTGTTGAGGCTGTAGACAAAAACTATTTCTGTAGACAAGTTGAGCATATAGATAACTTATCAAATTCATTGAGATAGACAAGTTCCAATTTATTGGGTCAATGGACAAGTCGTGAAACTAGTACTATACAGGTATAACTTGTCCACAAACAACAAAACCAACTTGTCTACAAACAACAAAACCAACTTGTCTACCAAAAAAGAGAAGAGATTTGGTCCACAGGAACTGGTTGGATTGTGGACAACGTCTTTCATAGACGTATCATTAGATCTGGTCCATCTCCTTCGGCTTCAATGAAGATTCACGGCCATTGAAGATTGTCGGTGGCAACAGCAACAACAACAACAACGCTAAACCATCGGCGAATAAGCCTCCGACGGGACAATAGCCGCCCTTTCTTTAGGTATAGCAGCGGCGGAGGCCGGAGCAGTTACAGGAGCTTCAACGTTTCTCGCTTGAGCATTCTCTTCCTTCTTCTTTCTCTTTCTACATAGACAGAACACAATCAGGAGAAGCAACAACAAACCAACAACACATTCGATTACGATTCCGGCAATAGCTCCCGCGGATAACTTGTCGCTATCTTTTTTCTCCGGCGGCGGATTGGGTTCTTGAGCAGCGTCACCATCACAAAGATTCGAAGAAACATTGAATTGCTGAAGAGGAGAAAGTAAGACCAGCGACAGAACTAAAAAGCAAGGGCCAAGAGATATATATGAGGAGGCGATCTGGCGGTTCCGGTTCGTCCGGCGAAAGAGCTCTGATGAAAGAGCTCCGGCGATGGCGGTGGTAAGAAGAGCTCCGAGAAAAACCAGGCTGAGAAGAACCAGACGAAGACATGGCGGTTACTGATTCTCTTCTTCTTCCACTCACTGGTTCACTCTTTTTTTTGCTGGTGTTTGAAAAAAAAGAAAAAAAAGAGCGAAAGAAAATAGAGAAGAAGAACGGAAGCAAAGAGAGAGAGTTAAAGTGAAAATTGAGAAGGAGAATGGAAGCAAAGAGAGAGAGTTAAAGTTAAAGAGGTAATTAAAAACAAAGAAACATTTTGTTTTTTAGTCAAACAAATGGAGGATACAATAGTCATTTTGGATGAGCAGATTTGGTAGATTGAAAAAAGATTTAAGAATGTGGTACATTGAAAAAGTTTGAGTTTCAAATGTGGTATAATTGTTAAATATCTCTTTAAATAACCAGTTTGTAATTTCGAGCACACCCTAAAATTCTATCATTCCTCGGCGCTTCTTACTATAAAAACTTTACAGACTTATCAATTAGCAGAAGGAACTTGATGTGTTAAAACTCTACGAACCTTTCAAAAAAAAAAAAAAAAAACTTGAAGAACCTTCAAACACTCGATTGGTGAATGAAGAAGGTTCAGTTAATTTTACATAGAACGTATAACACAGCCACTGGAGTCAGTTTCAGTTTTGAGATCTCTCGTCTCTCACGAACCGGTCAAATCAATGAAGCGCGAAAGTTTTTTGATTCGTTACGGTTTAAAGCAATCGGTTCATGGAACTCAATTGTGTCTGGCTACTTTGCAAACGGTTTGCCGAGAGAAGCACGCCACCTGTTCGATGAAATGCCTGAGAGAAATATTGTTTCTTGGAACGGGTTGGTTTCTGGGTATATTAAGAACGGGATGATTAACGAAGCTAGGAATGCGTTTGAGATGATGCCTGAGAGGAACGTTGTGTCGTGGACCGCTATGGTGAAAGGTTATGTGCAAGAAGGTATGGTTGGTGAAGCAGAGTTGTTGTTTTGGAGAATGCCTGTGAGGAATGAGGTTTCTTGGACTGTGATGTTTGGTGGTTTGATTGATGATGGGCGTATTGATGATGCACGTAAGTTGTATGATATGATGCCTGTTAAAGATACTGTAGGGAGTACTAATATGATTGGTGGGTTGTGTAAAGAAGGAAGAGTTGATGAGGCAAGAGAGATTTTTGATGAGATGAAGGATAGAAATGTGATTACTTGGACTACTATGATTACTGGGTACGGGCAGAATCATCGAGTGGATGTTGCTAGGAAGCTGTTTGAAGTGATGCCGGAGAAAACTGAAGTTTCGTGGACTTCAATGCTTTTAGGGTATACTTTGAGTGGGAGAATGGAGGATGCAGAACAGTTTTTTGAGGTGATGCCGGTGAAGCCGGTTATTGCGTGTAATGCTATGATTGTTGGGTTAGGAGAGCAAGGAGAGATAGCAAAAGCGAGGAGGGTTTTCGATCAAATGAAGGATAGAGATGATGCTACTTGGAGAGGAATGATCAAAGCTTATGAAAGAAAAGGTTTTGAATTGGAGGCTATTGATTTGTTTGTTCAGATGCAGAGACAAGGAGTTAAACCGAGTTTTACATCTTTGATCAGCATTCTTTGTGCGTGTGCGTCTTTAGCAAGTCTCCAATATGGTAGACAGGTACATGCTCATTTGGTGAGATGTCAGTTTGATGGTGATGTGTATGTTGCCTCTGTTTTGATGACGATGTATGTCAAATGCGGTGAGCTTACAAAAGCAAAGCTAGTATTCGACCGGTTTCCCTCTAAAAAGGATATAATCATGTGGAATTCAATCATTTCTGGTTATGCGTCGCACGGTTTAGGAGAGGAATCTCTTAAGGTTTTTTTTGAGATGTCATCGTCTGGTACCATGCCAAACAAAGTTACCTTGATAGCAATTTTGACAGCATGTAGCTATGCTGGAAAAGTCGAGGAAGGGCTTGAGATATTTGAATCAATGGAATCAAAGTTTTGTGTGACACCAACGGTTGAGCATTATTCTTGCACGGTGGATATGCTTGGGCGTGCAGGACGGGTAGATGAGGCAATGAGATTGATCGAAAGTATGACCGTAAAGCCAGATGCTACAGTTTGGGGTGCTCTGTTGGGAGCGTGTAAAACTCACTCACGACTAGATTTAGCTGAGGTTGCTGCAAAGGAACTCTTTGAGATTGAACCAGAAAACACTGGTCCATACGTTTTGCTATCCAGCATGAATGCATCTCGATCCAAGTGGGGAGATGTTGCAGAAATGAGAAAAAACATGAGGACAAAGAGTGTAAGTAAATTCCCTGGTTGTAGCTGGATTGAGCTAGAGAAAAAAGTGCACATGTTCACTCGCGGAGGTATAA
>NC_025689.1:22839832-22851093 GCF_000633955.1 Camelina sativa
TGCGTTTGAGATGATGCCTGAGAGGAACGTTGTGTCGTGGACCGCTATGGTGAAAGGTTATGTGCAAGAAGGTATGGTTGGTGAAGCAGAGTTGTTGTTTTGGAGAATGCCTGTGAGGAATGAGGTTTCTTGGACTGTGATGTTTGGTGGTTTGATTGATGATGGGCGTATTGATGATGCACGTAAGTTGTATGATATGATGCCTGTTAAAGATACTGTAGCGAGTACTAATATGATTGGTGGGTTGTGTAAAGAAGGAAGAGTGGATGAGGCAAGAGAGATTTTTGATGGGATGAAGGATAGAAATGTGATTACTTGGACCACGATGATTACTGGGTACGGGCAGAATCATCGAGTGGATGTTGCTAGGAAGCTGTTTGAAGTGATGCCGGAGAAAACTGAAGTTTCGTGGACTTCAATGCTTTTAGGGTATACTTTGAGTGGGAGAATGGAGGATGCAGAACAGTTTTTTGAGGTGATGCCGGTGAAGCCGGTTATTGCGTGTAATGCTATGATTGTTGGGTTAGGAGAGCAAGGAGAGATAGCAAAAGCGAGGAGGGTTTTCGATCAAATGAAGGATAGAGATGATGCTACTTGGCGAGGAATGATCAAAGCTTATGAAAGAAAAGGTTTTGAATTGGAGGCTATTGATTTGTTTGTTCAGATGCAGAGACAAGGATTTAAACCGAGTTTTACATCTTTGATCAGCATTCTTTGTGCGTGTGCGTCTTTAGCAAGTCTCCAATATGGTAGACAGGTACATGCTCATTTGGTGAGATGTCAGTTTGATGGTGATGTGTATGTTGCCTCTGTTTTGATGACGATGTATGTCAAATGCGGTGAGCTTACAAAAGCAAAGCTAGTATTCGACCGGTTTCCCTCTAAAAAGGATATAATCATGTGGAATTCAATCATTTCTGGTTATGCGTCGCACGGTTTAGGAGAGGAATCTCTTAAGGTTTTTTTTGAGATGTCATCGTCTGGTACCATGCCAAACAAAGTTACCTTGATAGCAATTTTGACAGCATGTAGCTATGCTGGAAAAGTCGAGGAAGGGCTTGAGATATTTGAATCAATGGAATCAAAGTTTTGTGTGACACCAACGGTTGAGCATTATTCTTGCACGGTGGATATGCTTGGGCGTGCAGGACGGGTAGATGAGGCAATGAGATTGATCGAAAGTATGACCGTAAAGCCAGATGCTACAGTTTGGGGTGCTCTGTTGGGAGCGTGTAAAACTCACTCACGACTAGATTTAGCTGAGGTTGCTGCAAAGGAACTCTTTGAGATTGAACCAGAAAACACTGGTCCATACGTTTTGCTATCCAGCATGAATGCATCTCGATCCAAGTGGGGAGATGTTGCAGAAATGAGAAAAAACATGAGGACAAAGAGTGTAAGTAAATTCCCTGGTTGTAGCTGGATTGAGCTAGAGAAAAAAGTGCACATGTTCACTCGCGGAGGTATAAGAAACCATCCCGAGCAGGCGATGATACTAATGATATTGGATAAAACAGATGGATTATTGAGAGAAGCTGGCTATAGTCCTGATTGCAGCCATGTGTTGCACGATGTAGACGAGGAAGAGAAAGTGGATAGCTTAAGCCGTCACAGCGAGAGACTTGCAGTTGCTTATGGACTTTTAAAGCTACCTGAAGGAGTACCTATTCGGGTCATGAAAAACCTTAGAGTCTGTGGAGATTGCCACGCCGCCATTAAACTCATATCCAAAGTGACAGAAAGAGAGATCATTCTAAGAGATGCAAACAGATTCCACCATTTCAACAATGGGGAGTGTTCTTGTAGAGATTATTGGTGAGATTGGTCCATTGCTATTGGTTTATTTCGGTTCAAATTCATTGGTTTAGTTGAGATACATGTGTATCCTTATTATTACCTATAGTTTATGAGAAGAATGTTTCACACATATCAATGCACCACTTGAATCATCAAACTCAATCATATCTTCTTGCAATTATCAGTTTAATAATTGAATCATTGCTGTTTTGTTGTTATTATCTTCTTTGGGACGTGACCTACCACTTTTGTAACATCAATAAAGAATACTAAGCATATGTACCTCTTGTGTCTTGTTCTGTGATTATCAAACTTCCGTCCAAAGTGGAACATGATTAAAAGTTAGGTTTCCATTGATTGGATAAGGCCAAAGACTGGTTGTTGAGTCACATCTCCTCTCTCTCTCTCTCTCTCTCTCTCTCTCTCTCTCTCTTTCTCTCAGATTTTACAGGCAAATCGATTGATTCCACTCGAAGAGACAGACAAAGCTTCCAATTCTGTTCATCGTCTCTCAGGTTCCAGTATCTGTTTCCTCTAAGGTAAAAAGTTTCGACCTTTACGTTTCTTGATCATCTGCCCATCTTTTGAAACTAGTTTTTCTATACTGGGTGTTTTTAAAACTCTGCGATTTGGTTATTTCTCTGTTGTGTAATCCGTTAACGTATTCAGTGTTTGATGATCGGAGTTCTGAAAGTTTTGATCTTTTCATCGTTTAAATCAGTTGGGTTCGTACGGAATTTGAAAAAGCTGCAAACTTTGATAAAGTCATACAACTTTTTTAATTTCATACCTTGTTGAGATCTGGACTCGTTTCGTCATTTATAGTTTCATCAAGTCTGATTGTTCTAAATCTGGCTGGTGTTGTTAATAGGATAGAGTCATTGTCAGTGTCCTGTATCCAATGTCTCTCTGACAGACAGGTTTTTGTTTCAGTTGTATTGATGGGTTCTGAAGGACCAACGGGTGTGACGATTCATATCACAGGGTTCAAGAAGTTCCATGGAGTTGCTGAGAATCCTACAGAGAAAATGGCAAACAACCTGAAAGATTATTTGGCAAAGAATAGTGTGTCGAAAGATGTGATTCTTGGAAGCTGTACTGTTCTCGAGACCGCTGGTCAAGGAGCGGTCGCCTCTCTTTATCAGTTGCTACAATCTGCGGTTAAGACGGAGGAATCAGAGTCACTGACTGGAAAAACCATCTGGGTTAGTTAGTTAAGCTAAGTGTTTGAGTGCCAGATTTGATTTGTTATGTTGAAGAAACTCATTTCTAATGTCTGTCTCTTTAGGTTCACTTTGGAGTTAATAGCGGTGCTACGAAATTTGCAATTGAGCAACAAGCTGTGAATGAAGCGACTTTTCGTTGCCCTGATGAATTGGGTTGGAAGCCTCAGGTTTTTGTTTAACTCTCCTTTGGTTGTTCTTGTTTGGTTAGTTGTTTAGTTCCGTCAAACACTCTTGTTGTCTGCAGAATTTGCCAATTGTTCCTTCTGATGGTCCAATCACAACTGTAAGAAAGGTACAATGTTGATACTGTCTCCTTGAGCTGTGTTTCTTAACCTTTTGGTCTGCAGATTTGGCCATTCTTGTTTTTATGTTGAATCCAAGTGTTTGTGTATGATTTTGCAGACTACTCTTCCAGTTGGAGATATAACAAAGGCGTTGGGGAATAAGGGCTTTGAGGTGATATCATCAGATGATGCAGGTCGATTTGTGTGCAACTATGTCTATTACCACTCTCTAAGATTTGCGGAGCAGAATATGACCAAGTCACTCTTTGTTCACGTTCCTCTTTTCGTTGCCGTGGATGAAGAAACCCAAATGAGATTCACGGTTTCTCTGCTGGAGGTACTCGCTTCTGTTTGCAAGTAATGTTATCCCAAATGTGGATATTCTTGTTCATGAAATGCTCGTCATGGGCTGATTTGTCTCCCCACCAAAAAAGTTGCCTATCAATAAATGGAATATAAGTTCACTTCTCTACTACATTCATTTGCTTCCTCAAATGTGTTCGCTTAATGAAATGAAATATGATATATGCCTACGTTCCACTGGATTTAGAATTTGGTAAAGTTGCATCTTTTGGTCAAAATACTAACCTTTTATGGATCTGTGTTGAAGGATCTTCTTCTTTTCGACGTTCACAGTAACTACTTGCAAAGTATCTATTATATTCTTATGTTACAAACTCGACTGACTTCTTCTTTTAGCCTATCACAACCGAATGTAGTGTGTATTCTAAAACGTTACAGACTTTAGACTAATTTCTTCGATACGCTTTACTGACATCGAATCTACCCTTACATTTTTGTGTTCATATTTGTTCTGAATCTGATTACAAGTTGATGAACACATCTTCTGTTCAGTCTGGAAGTGCCTCAAGGAGGCAATAAACAGGTGGCACTGTAATCTGCATGCTTCCATACGCATTCCAGCAGAAAGGGTTTTCCAAAAGCTGGCCTTTGGAAGGAAACAGGTCCACATCCATGAGTCTCAGGTTAGTACAGGGGACAGAGTCGCTGCAACCAAATTGCATCGGTGGGCTTCTCAGGTCGTAAGTCCCTTTGATATTTGCATACAGAACATCGCTAATAATGACTGCGCTTGTTTGGTTAGCACAGTTCTTGGTTTGGCAGTAATACTGGTCTATCATTATAGGGTTACGAACGTTCACCATCAAAATGTTACTGAACACAATTCTTGAAACCGAGCCTGACCCTCCTTGCCATGTCTTGATCCGGACACCGTTGTCTGAGTTCCATATAGTTGAGTTAGCCACTGTTATGTTCGAGACATAAGCCTGTGAGTTGTGGACTCCAAGGCTGCCTATGCTGCAACAATACCCATAAGTTCGTTGTTCACACTTCAAACCAGAAAACAAAACAAAACTTTCTGAGAAAACAGAGCCTAGAGGCTGAGAGTCTAATCCTACTCTATGAGGGCACATTAGAGTTTGGCAGATGGAAAAAATCAATGGAAATTATAAAAGAGGTACCTAATTCCATGGCTTGGACCGCACGTAACATTCTTAATATCGACATTAAAGCAGCCCGCTCCGATTGAAATACAATCATCTCCTGTAATACCGAATTAAAAGAAACATAAAACTGACCGAAATCAACTATTTACTGCAAAAATGTAAAATAAATACCATTGGAAATCACGGAATTGTGAATTTGAACATTATGTGTGTTCTCAATGTGGATCCCGTCAGTGTTGGGACTAGAAGCTGGGGCCTTGATGGTCACGGAATCTACAATCACGTCACTGCAATTGTCAAACCTTACATGGAACTGTGCGCTGTTTATGAAGTTAAGCCCTTTGATCCTCACTTTGGAACTCTGAAATATCCTAAACGCCTGAGATCAAAACATTTTTACTCATAGTTCACTAACTCTGACCTATATAACACAAAATGTGATTGTGAAACATTGACTAACCACAGGACTGTCACAAGGACCCGTTTGGGTTGTTCCGTTCTGTCCCTTGTGAGGTTTGCAAGGAAGGTTCCACCATTTCTGTCCACGGCCGTTGATAAAACCAGAACCTTGAATTGATAATCCATTCACTCTGTAAAATATCATCCACTGCCTCTGGTAATTCGACGGCCATGACCTCGGTCCATCCGGCGACACAATGAACCCGTCGATCTATAAGGAAGAAAAAATCTGTTCATGAAACTATAAACACAACATTGAAGATAGGTTATCAAAATTAGCTTACTTGTAGTACAAGTTGGGTTCTGCAAGGACCATTGAAGCTGGTTGGCTTGACCAAGAAACAGAAAGTGTCAGGGACAAGAAGCAGAGAAGACTTAGACCCTGTGGTCATACATGCAGCGTCCCAAGCCATCTTAAATGCTGACGTGTCGTCGGTCGCGCAATCTCCGATGGCTCCAAACGAAGTCACGTCGAAGACAGTTGGTGCAATATTGTCGTAATCATCGTAAGCCGGATTTGGAGCCGGTGATGGACTTATTATATACATATTGTGAGAAATACGAATCAATGAGAATATTGAGATTAAGAAGAATGCGTAGAAGAGTGAATTAAGTAACGTCATTTTTTTGTGAATGTTTTAGAAGATGAAGAATGGTGAAAAATATACATGTATATATACTACATTAATTGTTAATTAAGGTATACTAAGAATCTAAGAGAACAAACTATATATATTAAAAAAAAAAAACTATATATAAAAAGAGTAATGGAGTGTATTACCCTGTTCCTATGTATATGTATAGACAATAGACTTTAGGGTTTCATAGGTTTAGCCAAATTGTCTCACACGCGTGGAATGGAGAGGTCGTCAAGCATATGAAGAAAGAAAGAGATCCTAAAGAATTATTGTATATTTTTTGCGTCAAGGTAAAAATGGTTTTTGAGGTTAGAGATACATTTTACCAAACGTATATTCTACAATATATATTTTACCAAATGGATGTTGAACTTTTGTTTTCTGATTTTTTTTTTAGATACTTTATTGGTTAAGCCAGGAGGACATATTATGTTTATTGTTTTGTCGAAGTGATATCTATGATGTTTTATGCATTGTATCAATATATGCATTATATATATGGATCATACCAATTTATTACTTTCATAAGATGGATTGCTTAAGTGGTCTCAACACACTATTAATTGTTTAGCAGTTTTTGCCATCTTATGTTGACTTTATCGATGATTAATTAACTGTTTTTACATGAAATATCATTGTTTCTTAGGATTAATATACTATTTATTCCAAATCTGGAATTTTTTCTATCATATAACTTTAAGGTCAAGTCGTAAAATTGTGAAAAAATTACTTTTGTTTGCATGGTTTGATAAAACTATACTTTGCCATCACACATAATTGTTGTTAATTGATCATGTCACCATTTTTTTTTTTTTTTTTTGGGGAAAATCATGTCACCATGTAAAATATCATTTTTCTACCAATAGATAAATATACGGAGCAGCTTATAATGATACAATTATTTTTATGGCTTTAAGATAATATTTTAAAAAATAAATTATATGTTACTTATTAGTCCTTTTTATTTTGGCGTAAGTTTGTAACCCTTAGACCAATTAATGTTATTTTGCTAGGAAAAGATTAATTATGACCAATTTGGTAAGGTTTGCAATTAATGAATTTTGGTTTATCTAGTCCATATACCGTTTACCTATTGACTCGAAGGAAAAAAATGATTATTTTTACGGAAATTGAATTTTAGTCTTTCTGTATCTAGTCTTTTTAAAGAGTTAACAAAGAGAGCTTACTCTTTGAAAACAATTCAACAACCTAAAAGTGTCGGATTAGCAAAATACCCAGAGTAATTTGGTTTTGTGATAGGTGAAATGTGGTCACACTGTGTACACAAGCATTGGAAAATCTTTTTGTTTTTATAGGCTCTTCAGTCCCAACCCCTAAAACCTATATATGATAAGTCTGTTAGCTTCACTTTTCTCTAAATTTCAACTTGTCCGATAGGTTGAGTCCCCCTTTTCCCATTCTTATGCCTCTGAAGTCCAAAAGTGTGGCTAAGCAAATTGATTTTTGATTCTATTTGCAATTCCATTTTCCTTTGGTCATTTACTATTACCTTTTTGTTTCTTATTCTTTCATTTATCTAATTGGGAAAGTTGAGTTGACTCTGGATTCATAGACCGGTATGGTGTTTTTGGTATCGGCTTAAGGTGAATTGGTATAGTAGCATATTTGAAAGCGTTTATAATTGAAAATATTTGTTACGTTAAAAGTCGGACTGTACATATAGTTTATTTATTTTAATTTGAAATAAACCGTACATATATATATAATTTTAAAAATATATTTGGGATTTTTAGTCTATTAATACTTTTATGGTTTAAAAATACGTCAATTCTCTTGAAAAAGTATTGACCACGAAAATAACTCAATGAAAAAAATCATAAAATATAAACACAATTAACTAAGTCCCTTACAAAGAGTGAAAAAACTCCTGCGAGAAGAAGAGTAAACCTCTCATCAAGATGGATATTTACTGTAAAAAACATGGAGAAGTACGGCATAGACCGAAGAGGATAAGAGAGAAGATCTAAGGGATTTTATAATAAAACATGAATTATGGAAAAACATCATACTATCAAGAAGAACTCAAGTGTTATTTTAAAAACACAATGATTTTTTTTTAAATGACATGAAATATGTATAGTCATTGGTCTTGAATCGTGATTTTGGTGATAGAAAACGGGCCAGAGTTGATAAAATAGCATGAAATGTGTGATATTGACAAGGGTATCTAATGGAATTACGTGCTATATTATAAAAAAATATAGCACGTAACATTGCGTGATAAATTGAAGGATTTAGCGAGTTAAGCAAAATAACATGTTAAAAGTAAAAAATTCATTGCATGAAAAAAAAATTACATGAAATTTGGGGATTGACATTTAGAAAATGTAGATTTCATCACAGTCAAACTCCAATAGAAAGTGCATGAGATCCATGAAGATAGCTATCATGGTAGCAAACTTGTTGGGAAGGAGTGTGATTAAAAATTAGAGGAATAACATAAAGTGGAAAGAATTACTTTCCATCCCATTCCTCTCATTCCTCTCGTATTGGTTAGGAGGAACACTTTCATCTAAAACTAGTACTATTTATTCATCTACTACATGGGCCCTACTAAAAAGTTAGATGAATGTGAATTTAGTGTAAATGGTGCATTTTGAGATGAATTCTCGTGAAAAGTAGATTCATATCTTTGATCTCTCTTTTATTGTCATCCACAAAGATTGAGAGAATTTCCTCAAGAGAAACCAGCTGTGGAAGAAGTCGAGGTGGTTGCATTGACGGTAGCAATGAATACACAACATAGACAATGTGGTCCGGCTAGAAAGAGTGTGATCTTGGGATGTTGGACGCCATGAAAGAGGTGGTTACAATGGAGCTTATGCCGACACGTGTAAAGGAGATACCGTAAAATTAAAATCCTGCACCAATGTGTTATGGCAAAGCTTTCAAAATGAGTGACTTTGGAAGAAAATAGATAAGATGGGTATATTTGTAAAATCCGTCACAGAGAGATATTCGTATAGTAACACATGGTCATTTTGATAGCAAGGTTTGACGAATGATTATTTCAACATGAAGACTTAATAAGTTTGGTCTCAACGAGGCTTTAACCCGCAACCTTCGGTTCATAAGACCAATGCTCTAACTTATTGAGCTACAACAGATGCTTTGTATTTTAAATTTCTTGTATGCATCAATTATGGCAATGGATACACAACATAAATAGTATGATCCGACAAGAAAGACTGTGATCTGGTGATGGTGGACGCCATGAAAGAGGTGGTTACAATGACTTCTCGCAAAACTTCCAAAATGAGTGATATTGGAGGAAAATAGATAAAATAGGTATATCAATAAAATCCATCAAAGAGAGTGAGATTGGTATCAAATTTTGGTCCCAACGGGGACCGAACCCGCGACCTTCGGCTCATAAGATGAACGCTCTAACCAACTGAGCTACGGGACCAGATGTCTCATTCCTCACATTTTAAATTTCTTGTACGCATCAATGATGACAATGGATATATAACATAGATAGTGTGATCCTGACGAGAAAGAGTGTGATATGGTGATGGTTGATGCCATAAAGGAGGTGATTACAGTGGAACTTATGACAGAAGGTGTAACAGAAACACCGGAAAATCCTACATAAAATGGTGAGGCAAACTTCCAAAATGAGTGAAATTAGAGAAAAATAGATAAAATAGTTATATTTATAAATTCCATTAAAGAGACATATTGATACTGTAACCCATAGTCATTGTGATCCATTTAAGCACACATTTTGATTATATCAATAAAATCCATCAAAGAGAGTGAGATTGGTATCAAAATTTGGTTTTGGAGGGGCTCAAACTCGCGACCTTCGGCTCATAAGACCAACGCTCTAACCAAGTGAGCTACGGGACCATATGTCTCATTCCTCACATTTAAAATTTTTTTGTACGCATCAATGATGGCAATGGATATACAACATAGATAGTGTGATCTGGCAGGAAAGAGTGTGATCTGGTGATGGTTGATGCCGTAAAGGAGATGATTACAGAGGTGAAACACACTTTGTTGGTGGTATGGATTGATGGATGTATGCAATAGTGAGATATGAAATGAATGGGGGCAGGGTGTTTCAATTCCCCTTATGCAATTGTAGTACAAGAGGTGTCAATCCAATCTGAGGGTTGTGAACAATCAGGATGTGTATATGAGCCTAAGTTAAGCCAAATATGCAAATGATGTTTGTCACTAACAATCCTATTAATGAAATGTAAAGAGCAGAAAGTAAAACTACTAGAACTAGATGCTGAATGCAAATGGAACAGAATGATTGTCACTAAAATAAAACTAGAACAGAAATAGAAACTATACTAATGAACTAATACAAGACAATAATAAACAGGAAAATAAGTAAATGCAACAGAAATGCAAATAGTCTGAGACTAGAGATAAGACAGGATAACTACAAATCATAAACAAGAGTTCTGGGGATGAACTCGAGCAAGCACTCGATCGAGTGTAGATCGAGTGCAGGGTCGAGCTGGACAAATCCGTGAAACAGAGCAATACAAGAAAAACAGAGCAACACAAGAACAAATCGAACAACAATCAAACAGCAGGATTAAGACTTAAAAATCAATAAACAAGGAAGGCCTTAAGGAGGGATTCATGGGCTGGACTAATGATTGAGGTTATCTAACTTGGTCAACAAATCTCAAGCAAACTTTGAGCTAATCTCTAGACATATAAATCTAAGACAAGTTTAATCCACTCTCATGGCAAGAAACAATCAAACTCATGCATCTCTAGACTTGTTCTCACAAAGAAAAGAATCTACACAAGCAGGCATTAAGCAATATGTCTCATACCAAACAAGACCTCTAATCTCTTAGCAAGCCTAATGGTAAGCTCAAGATCTAGCTTTATCTATGCTCCTTAAATATTGGTGTGATGCTAAGATGCTTGAAATCAAACCCTAACTTCTCAGTTCAGGATTAGCATTAAGAACATCTACCCTAGAAGAGATTCTACAAGCCTACAACTAGCACTAAACGCAAATAACCACTGAGGTATCGACTCGCGAAAGGAGCTCACGATAAAAACCCACCGGATTTACCACAATTAAGCTTGACCAAAGCAAACAAACCTCAAACATAGCCCAGCCTAACCCATCCTCAAGATCCTAAGCTACTACTCACAAGAACACATGATGAACATCAAAATCATAAACCCAGAAAAACTCGAAACTTGCATCAAATAAAAGATAAGACAGAGATCTACAATAATGAAAAAGGAATCAAACTCAAATTCTCAATATATTGAAAGTTATGGAACCAACAATTTTGAGAGATTCTTTGTTCTTCCTCTAAAACAAGTACAAGATCTAAGAAAAATAAAAGTGCAAAAGGAATAATTCCCAAAAGGGTAAAA
>NC_025689.1:22853216-22853949 GCF_000633955.1 Camelina sativa
TAAGCTACTACTCACAAGAACACATGATGAACATCAAAATCATAAACCCAGAAAAACTCGAAACTTGCATCAAATAAAAGATAAGACAGAGATCTACAATAATGAAAAAGGAATCAAACTCAAATTCTCAATATATTGAAAGTTATGGAACCAACAATTTTGAGAGATTCTTTGTTCTTCCTCTAAAACAAGTACAAGATCAAAGAAAAATAAAAGTGCAAAAGGAATAATTCCCAAAAGGGTAAAACTAAGTTTCTGACTATTCTAAAAAGCTGCACTCTTTGGTGGCTACAGGTACAAAGCTTTATATAGGAGAGGAGGTGGAAGCCCTAAAAATACTAAAAGACAAAATAGTCAACGGCTCGGTCAACTCGACCATGTGCTTGGTCGAGTGGCTGGTCGAGTTGGCTTTTCCTCTGCTTCCTCCACTCGGTCGAGTCCTCCTCTGCACACGATCGAGTGTCTGGTCGAGTGTGGGGTCGAGTTGGAGTCTGGACCTTGGTTCTTCAGCCTTAACTCTCTTGCTTTCCCTTCATGATTGCCTCACTTCTCCTTAGCAATGCTTCCATGCTCCTTAAGCTCCAAAATCACCTGATTATGCATGAAAAGATGCAAAATGCAATGCAAATAAACTCTAATGCATGATTAGTCCTAAAGCTATGCAATAATGGTAAAAATGGATAGCAAAAGATACAAAAGATGTGAATAAACTAAGGGAAAACATGGTAAAATA
>NC_025689.1:22855734-22856636 GCF_000633955.1 Camelina sativa
GTGTCAAATCACAACATGCTTCAATTTAGACCAAATGCAATGCAGGAATTCAAGGCTTGGTTCAATCTTATGCTTCTAACTACTCAACTAGCATCAAAGTACTATTAACTTGGGCATTGATCCTAGTCTAGTGAATAAGCAAGCTAACAAGGAAATACTCATCATAGATCCCTAATGCAAATATTACACAATCTTAAATGAAACATGCTAAGCAAGATCCTAATATGCAATGCAAACTACATGAACACACTTTTTTTTATAAAGATTTTTTGGAAAACTTTTTCAAATTTTTAGGGTTTTTCTATGCCTTAGATTCTATGCAAATACTACTATGAGATGCTAAAAATTTGAAATAAGAACACAAAACACAATGTCAAATGCTATCTCAAACCCTCCCCCAAACTTAAATCACACAGTCCCTTGTGTGAAAGAAATTTGTAAGAGGTTTCAAGACTAAAAACAAAACACAATTTCAAATGCAATGATATTTACAAGTAAAGGTGATAGTGGTACCTCAAGGGTTGTTGAAGAAGTTGTCCACATCCTCTTGCATTCTGTCAAAGGAGTAGTAGGGGTCTTCTTGGTGACTTGGAGATAGAGATTGGGGCAGCTCGACGACGGCGATCGACCAGCACTCGGTCGAGTGCGTGCTCGAGTGGGGGGGTCGAGCTCGACCGCGTGTGTCAAAATGTTGACCTTGCCGCTGGCAAAACTGCTGGTAGAGAGCTGGATCCATGAAGTATTGTGGTGGGATGGGAGGGTAACCTGGATAGCCTGGATAAGCAGCTGGAAGTGGGAAGCCATAAGGTGATCTGGGCTGGAACTCGGTCGAGTACGTCGGGGGTGCTCGGTCGAGTGGGTGCTCGAGTGACCCGGTCGAGTGCCTCGAAAACTGTTGTTCT
>NC_025689.1:22858005-22863218 GCF_000633955.1 Camelina sativa
AGGATGAGAGTAGAGGTGAGGTAGCTTGAGTCAATCCATCTTGGTGAGACCCTTTCTCCTCTAAGTGGGACCTTGACAGCTTGTAGGATTGAAGTAATGATGCCTCCAATGGTTAGTGCTCCTCTTGAGCCTTTATTCTCTAACTTACCTACCCAACTTCTCAAGTATACCATATGGTCTATGAGCACCATTGCAAGATCAGTCTCTACAGTGCTCCCAAGGATAATGGTTCCATCTCTTTCCTTGAGGATGATCCCATTGAGAGTCATATCAATCATCTTAAGCTCTCCCTCATTGATATTCCTAGTTTCCTTCCTTGCAAAGAAGGTGTTGGCAAGAGCTTTGTGGAAGTATCTTATGACTGGGCTCCTTATCCTTGAACTCTTGGAATTGGAGGATGAGTAGAGTCTGTTGTCCCCAATGGTTTCCCAAATAGAATAGAGCTCCTCTCTTGGTATCATCAAGATTCTATTGCTCCCAACTTCAAAACCAATCACATTTGCTATCTTCTTCATAGAAAGCTCATGCTTCTTCCCCTTGATTGTGAAGGAAATGTGACCAGCTCCAACCTCAGGATCCTTCCTTGCATATGTGTGCAGCTTGACAGTGGCTAGAAACTCACAACTTTCTTCTTGGTAGCCCTCCATGCAAAGCCCCTTGAACTTGGTTAAGTTACTTTTCTCAAAAAGAAACTCCACATCTTCATCAATGGCAAGCTTCTCCATGGTTTCCTTGTGAGGATATCTAGTCCCCAAGAACTCCATTCTCATGAAAGCATCATAAAGCTGCCTCTTTGACAACCCACAAGATTCTGCTTCTCCATCATCCTCTAGCTCTTCTTCCTCATCTCCTTCCTCACTTTCACTTTCAATCTCCTCTTGTTCAACCTCAACTGCTGGCCTCTTCCCTTTGGCCTTGTGTCTCCTCATGAACTCATTAAGGGTTGGCTCCCTTTCTTCCTCACTTTCAGTCCTCTCAGGATCTTCCTCAACTGAATCACTCCTTGGATACGGCATCTGGCTCGATCGGTCAGCTCGACCACCACTCGGTCGAGTGCTAGCTCGAGTGGTGCGTCGAGTGGTTCTCCCAGATTTTCCTCTTGATTCAAGGCCATCATCACCACATTCCATGGAGGTTGCAGCCTCTTATTGAGATTTCCTGGTCATTCTTGAAGACATTTTTGAACAGAACTGAAGGGAATAGACTCAAAGCTCAAAGTTAATAGGTTAGTGACCCAAAAACTTGAAAGAACTAAGCTTTAGCAAAAGATGAACTTTGAGAGAGATTTTAAAGCTTGAATTTAGTTGTTTTGAGCAAATGAGAAAGTGTGAGAGATATAGGATCGTGCAAGTCCTATTTAAAGAAGCTAAGGGGACAAGGGGACAAGGGTGGAGCGTCCATACTATTCAAATTTGAAATGGGAATCTTTCACCTGCTTTTTGCTGCCTTTTCGACCCCATACTCGACTGTACACGGTCGAGCTCATTGACCAAATTTTGAAAATTCAAAATTTTCTTCTTGTTCTTCCCTCCACTCGATCGTGCTAGGGAAATGATGATCAAATGGGCCTTACTTATTTGCCAACTCGGTCGAGTACCTCTCGTGGGCTGGTCGAGTGGGCTTGCGTTTCTCCTTCTCCAAGTTCAAATCTCTCCTTACCCATCTACACTTTTATTAAAAAGCCTGTCCAACACAAATATAAAAGAAAACACATCAAAACTACAAGGAAATTAAACCATATTTACAAAAGATACCTTAGGGACTTCCTCCCTAGTGAGCTTGTTTAAAGTCACTAAGCTTGACTTTGGTTTCCTTCTTAGACTTGGTCTAGATACCAAAGAGGTGATGAAATCCTCCCTGGAACCTCTTGATCACTGTGAAGTTGATCCTTGATCACCTCACCCTTAACACACAAACCATACTTCTTCTTGATTTTGAGCCTTGGTCTTGCTTTCCTCAAAGACCTCTTGTTTAGCTTGACTTGGAGCTCCTCAACCATATCAGTCAACTCTTGAACTGACCTCTTAAGATTTTCCACATAATATTCTTGAAGAGAGAGCTCAGCCTTTGGAGTAGCTTTATCACTTAAACCTTCTTGACCACCTTTTTCCTCTATAGTGAATGGTTGATCATCAATGGTAGGAAGGTTGGTTGGGTTATAGATGTTGAACTTCATAGCTATACCTTCAGCAATATTCAAGGTCAAAAGCCCTTCCTTGACATCAATGACTGCTCCAACAGTGGCTAAGAATGGCCTCCCAAGAATGATAGGATCTTCAGGCTCCTTATCCATCTCTAGAACCACAAAATCAGTGTGAACCCTTGCTCTCCCTATCTTCACTAGAATGTTCTCCAACTTGCCAACCACATCTCTATTTGACCCATCAGCTAGGCATACATGAAGGTTGGTGGACTTGAAATCAGTGTGCCCAAGCTTTTGTGCTATGGAGTATGGCATCACACTGATTGATGCTCCCAAGTCACATAGGCACTGGTTGTAATGGAGGTAGCTGAGTGTGCAAGGCAGATAGAATGGCCCTGGATCCTTAAGCTTAATTGGGATGATCACTCCTCCAAGGTCCTCAAGATCCTTCTCATCTTGAGCTTGAGCCTTCTTCTTTGACAAATCAAGCAAAAAAATTCTATAGAGAGGATATGGTTCATACTGTTCCAAGGCAGGTCCTCGCTCCTCTTCTTGATAAGCAATGATGATCTCTTGAATGGCCATCACTTCTTCTTGTTTCTCAACCACAACCTCTTCCTTCAAAGCTTTCTCATCCTCTTGTTGCTTAGCCAACATCTTTTTTTTCTCAATTATTTCCCTTAATTCCTTGATCCTCTGTGCTTTGAAACGTCCAGGGAATGGTAGAGGTAGTTTGTAAGCGGGAGGAATGTACTTAGCAGGTTTAACAGCTCCTGATCCTTCAGCTCAATCGACCACTCGATCAGGCACTCGGTCGAGTGCTTGCTCGAGTACCTGGTCGAGTGCAATGGCGGATTCAGATTTCTCTGCACAAACTTCACTCAAAGCTTCAATAACTGACCAATCCTCCCCATCTTGAACATCACTGTCCTTAGTGACTTCCTCATCAGAGATATGGATGGCTTTGGCAGTGAACTCCCTTGGATTTTGAACAGCTTTTCCAGGGAGTTGGTTTGGTTTAGGAGCAGAAGTAGAGGCGATGTTGCTCTCCATATACTTCACTCTATAATTGAGACCTTCAAACTTCATGTTCAGGTCATTATACTGGGATGTGAGCCTTTGATTCAATTCAGCAAACTGCTTGGCTTCCTCAATCTTTCCTTGTGTTTGCCCAATCAACAACTGTTGCATCATAGCTCTTAAGTCTTGTTCTTGGCCTTGGTTAGTCTGAAACCCTGGTGGGGGACACAACTGAGGCTGGAACACTTGATGTTGTTGTTTGGGGACATAGTTTTGTTGTTGTTGAGGCTGTTGAGGTGGATACACTTGGTCTTGTGGATTGGCCACATTGGTGCTTCTATAGGAGAGGTTGTTGTTCTTGAACCCTCCTTGGTTGTAGCCTTTGAATCCACTCTGGTTTTGCATATAACAGAGCTCAGCAAACTCATTCTCCCCTTCTTGAACTTGAACCTCTTCCTCACCAATGAAGTGAATGGACTTTTGTTGGCTAAGGAGGATCTTATCAAGCTTCTCATTGACCATCTTCAAATCCTTCTTGTATTTGTCCTCTTGGTCAGTGGAGGTGGACCTTATGGTTCTGTCATAGTCCTCATTGTAATTGCCATCTGACTGAGCAAGGTTCTCAACTAATTCCCATCCTTCTTCCACATTCTTGTTGAGGAAGTTGCCATTTGAAGCTGTGTCAAGAAGCATCCTGATCTTGGGAAGCACTCCTCTATACAAGGTGCTTAGGAGTGACTCATTGCTGAAGCCATGGTGAGGACACTGAGTCTGAAATCCTTTGAACCTCTCCCAAGCTTCACAAAAGCTCTCATTGTTTCTTTGAGCAAACCCAGAAATTTCATTCCTCAATCTAGCAGTCCTTGCATTTGAGAAGAATTTTGCCAAGAAAGCCTTCTTGCAAGCATCCCATGTGGTTATTGCTCCAGTAGGAAGAGTCTTCTCCCAAAGGTGAGCCTTATCTCCAAGTGAAAATGGGAAGAGCCTCAACTTGAATCCATCCTCACTCACTCCATTAATCTTGGTAAGACCACAGATTCTATCAAATTCATCAAGGTGGTCTAGAGGATCCTCCATTGGCAATCCATGGAACTTGTTGGCTTGAATCATGGAGATCAATCCACTCTTGATCTCAAAGTTGTTGTTTGGCACTGTGGGAGGCACAATGCCAGCTCTCTGGTTGTGTGTGTTGGGTGCATCTCCAGCACCAATGTTCCTTGGTCTTGGAACTGGATCTTGTTGCTCCATTATGATTGGAACTTCTTGCTGTTGTGGAACTACTCTTCTTCTCTGATTTCCCAAACCCTTTGGCAGCCTGTGGATGTTGTCAATAGGCCTTTGAAGATTGTCTTTCCCCTTGGACCTTGTGTGCATCAACAGACTGAGATACTGACTCGAACAGGTGCACGGTCGAGCGCAGGCTCGAGTGAGTGGTCGAGTCGACTGGGAACTGGTGTCTAAATAGATACACTGTCTGACTCGATCAGGTGCTCGATCACTACTCGGTCGAGTGGTGCTCGAGTGGGTGGTCAAGTGGTACCTGAAATTCAACACAGCCAAGCAAAAGAAGATTCGAGTTCAGCAACTTCACAAGTGGATAAACAAACTTAATCTTAGACTAATAATGATCCTAAATGTCACAAAACACTCTCAAATGGGCAACGGCGCCAAATTGAAACACACTTTGTTGGTGGTATGGATTGATGGATGTATGCAATGGTGAGATATGAAATGAATGGGGGCAGGGTGTTTCAATTCCCCTTATGCAATTGTAGTACAAGAGGTGTCAATCCAATCTGAGGGTTGTGAACAATCAGGATGTGTATATGAGCCTAAGTTAAGCCAAATATGCGAAGGATGTTTGTCACTAACAATCCTATTAATGAAATGTAAAGAGCAGAAATTAAAACTACTAGAACTAGATGCTGAATGCAAATGGAACATAATGATTATCACTAAAATAAAACTAGAACAGAAATAGAAACTATACTAATGAACTAATGCAAGACAATAATGAACAGGAAAATAAGTAAATGCAACAGAAATGCAA
>NC_025689.1:22865204-22869710 GCF_000633955.1 Camelina sativa
TCAAATCACAACATGCTTCAATTTAGACCAAATGCAATGCAGGAATTCAAGGCTTGGTTCAATCTTATGCTTCTAACTACTCAACTAGCATCAAAGTACTATTAACTTGGGCATTGATCCTAGTCTAGTGAATAAGCAAGCTAACAAGGAAATACTCATCATAGATCCCTAATATAAATATTACACAATCCTAAATGAAACATGCTAAGCAAGATCCTAATATGCAATGCAAACTACATGAACACTCTTTTTTTTTATAAAGATTTTTTGCAAAAAATTTTCAAATTTTTAGGGTTTTTCTATGCCTTAGATGCTATGCAAATACTAATATGAGGATGCTAAAAATTTGAAATAAGAACACAAAACACAATGTCAAATGCTATCTCAAACCCTACCCCAAACTTAAATCACACAGTCCCTTGTGTGAAAGAAATTTGTAAGAGGATTCAAGACTAAAAATAAAACACAATTTCAAATGCAATGATATTTACAAGTAAAGGTGATAGTGGTACCTTAAGGGTTGTGGAAGAAGTTGTCCACATCCTCTTGCATTCTGTCAAAGGAGTAGTTGGGGTCTTCTTGGTGACTTGGAGATGGAGATTGGGGCAGCTCGACGACGACGATCGACCAGCACTCGGTCGAGTGTGTGCTCGAGTGGGGGGGTCGAGCTGGACCGCGTGTGTCAAAATGTTGACCTTGCCGCTGGCAAAACTGCTGGTAGAGAGCTGGATCCATGAAGTATTGTGGTGGGATGGGAGGGTAACCTGGATAGCCTGGATAAGCAGCTGGAGGTGGGAAGCCATAAGGTGATCTGGGCTAGAACTCGGTCGAGTATGTCGGGGGTGCTCGGTCGAGTGGGTGCTCGAGTGACCCGGTCGAGTGCCTCGAAAACTCTTGTTCTCGGGTACTTGAGCTCGTCTTCCTCTGATTTGGCTCATACATTGAATCTCTAGCTGGTTCCAAAGGGTTTGCAACTCTTGAAAGTGCTCTAGTTGAGCTACTTCTCCTCAAAAGGCTTGATGGTGTAGGTGAAGAATTCCCACTTTTCAACTCAGCAATCTCCTTCTTTAAGCCCTTGATAGACTTAGCCATGTTGGTCACCTTCTTCTTCAACTTATCAAACCTCTTCCCATGCCACTTGCTCCACTTTTGCAAAAGTGTCAAGCTCTTGCTATTCTCTCTCACTCCTCTACTATCCCTTGGGTTGGGCTCATAATCCTCAAAGTAGAATTGCTCCTCCCCATCAGCCATTTGTGCATTCCCAGCTTCTTCAACTCTAGGTTGAACTGTCCCATCAAACAAGTACTCTTCAGCTGGCCAAAAGTCAATGTTGGCTCCTTCTTGAATGGTGGTGAGCTCTTGGTTAGGCAAGATTAATTGTTTCTTCCCAAGTGTTGGAAGCTCAAAGTTGAAGATGTGCCTTGATGCATCTCCTTGGCTAGGATGAGAGTAGAGGTGAGGTAGCTTGAGTCAATCCATCTTGGTGAGACCCTTTTTCCTCTAAGTGGGACCTTCGCAGCTTGTAGGATTGGAGTAATGATGCCTCCAATGGTTAGTGCTCCTCTTGAGCCTTTATTCTCCAACTTGCCTACCCAACTTCTCAAGTATACCATATGGTCTATGAGCACCATTGCAAGATCAGTCTCCACAGTGCTCCCAAGGATAATGGTTCCATCTCTTTCCTTGAGGATGATCCCATTGAGAGCCATATCTACATCTTAAGCTCTCCCTCATTGATATTCCCAGTTTCCTTCCTTGCAAAGAAGGTGTTGGCAAGAGCTTTGTGGAAGTATCTTAGGACTGGGCTCCTTATCCTTGAACTCTTGGAATTGGAGGATGAGTAGAGTTTGTTGTCCCCAATGGTTTCCCAAACAGAATAGAGCTCCTCTCTTGGTATCATCAAGCTTCTATTCCTCCCAACTTCAAAACCCAACACATTTGCTATCTTCTTCATAGAAAGCTCATGCTTCTTCCCCTTGATTGTGAATGAAATGTGACCAGCTGCAACCTCAGGATCCTTCCTTGCATATGTGTGCAGCTTGACAGTGGCTAGAAACTCACAAATTTCTTCTTTGTAGCCCTCCATGCAAAGCCCCATGAACTTGGTTAAGTTACTTTTATCAAAAAGAAACTCCACATCTTCATCAATGGCAAGCTTCTCCATGGTTTCCTTGTGAGGATATCTAGTCCCCAAGAACTCCATTCTCATGAAAGCATCATAAAGCTGCCTCTTTGACAACCCACAAGATTCTGCTTCTCCATCATCCTCTAGCTCTTCTTCCTCATCTCCTTCCTCACTTTCACTTTTAATCTCCTCTTGTTAAACCTAAACTGCTGGCCTCTTCCCTTTGGCCTTGTGTCTCCTCATGAACTCATTAAGGGTTGGCTCCCTTTCTACCTCACTTTCAGTCCTCTCAGGATCTTCCTCAACTGAATCACTCCTTGGATACGGCATCTGGCTTGATCGGTCAGCTCAACCACCACTCGGTCGAGTGCTAGCTCGAGTGGTGCGTCGAGTGGTTCTCCCAGATTTTCCTCTTGATTCAAGGCCATCATCACCACGTTCCATGGAGGTTGCAGCAGCTTGTTGAGATTTCCTGGTCATTCTTGAAGACATTTTTGAACAGAACTGAAGGGAATAGACTCAAAGCTCAAAGTTAATAGGTTAGTGACCCAAAAACTTGAAAGAACTAAGCTTGAGCAAAAGATGAACTTTGAGAGATATTTTAAAGCTTGAATTTAGTTGTTTTGAGCAAATGAGAAAGTGTGAGAGATATAGGATCGTGCAAGTCCTATTTAAAGAAGCTAAGGGGACAAGGGGACAAGGGTGGAGCGTCCATACTATTCAAATTTGAAATGGGAATCTTTCACCTGCTTTTTGCTGCCACTCGACCCCATACTCGACTGTACACGGTCGAGCTCATTGACCAAATTTTGAAAATTCAAAATTTTCTTCTTGTTCTTCCCTCCACTCGATCGTGCTAGGGAAATGATGATCAAATGGGCCTTACTTATTTGCCAACTCGGTCGAGTACCTCTCGTGGGCTGGTCGAGTGGGCTTGCGTTTCTCCTTCTCCAAGTTCAAATCTCTCCTTACCCATCTACACTTTTATTAAAAAGCCTGTCCAACACAAATATAAAAGAAAACACATCAAAACTACAAAGAAATTAAACCATATTTACAAAAGATACCTTAGGGACTTCCTCCCTAGTGAGCTTGTTTAAAGTCACTAAGCTTGACTTTGGTTTCCTTCTTAGACTTGGTCTAGATACCAAGGAGGTGATGAAATCCTCCATGGAACCTCTTGATCACTGTGAAGTTGATCCTTAATCACCTCACCCTTAACACACAAACCATACTTCTTCTTGATTTTGAGCCTTGGTCTTGCTTTCCTCAAAGACCTCTTGTTTAGCTTGACTTGGAGCTCCTCAACCATATCAGTCAACTTTTGAACTGACCTCTTAAGCTTTTCCACAAAATCTTCTTGAAGAGACAGCTCAGCCTTTGGAGTAGCTTTATCACTTAAACCTTCTTGACCACCTTTTTCCTCTATAGTGAATGGTTGATCATCAATGGTAGGAAGGTTGGTTGGGTTATAGATGTTGAACTTCATAGCTATACCCTCAGCAATGTTCATGGTCACAAGCCCTTCCTTGACATCAATGACTGCTCCAACAGTGGCTAAGAATGGCCTCCCAAGAATGATAGGATCTTCAGGCTCCTTATCCATCTCTAGAACCACAAAATCAGTGTGAATCTTTGCTCTCCCTATCTTCACTGGAATGTTCTCCAACTTGCCAACCACATCTCTATTAGACCCATCAGCTAGGCATACATGAAGGTTGGTGGACTTGAAATCAGTGTGCCCAAGCTTTTGTGCTATGGAGTATGGCATCACACTGATTGATGCTCCCAAGTCACATAGGCACTGGTTGTAATGGAGGTAGCTGAGTATGCAAGGCAGATAGAATGGCCCTGGATCCTTATGCTTAATTGGGATGAATGCTCCTCCAAGGTCCTCAAGATCCTTCTCATCTTGAGCTTGAGCCTTCTTCTTTGACAAATCAAGCAAAAAATTTCTATAGAGAGGATATGGTTCATACTGTTCCAAGGCATGTCCTCTCTCCTCTTCTTGATAAGCAATGATGATCTCTTGAATGACCGTCACTTCTTCTTGTTTCTCAACCACAACCTCTTCCTTCAAAGCTTTCTCATCCTCTTGTTGCTTAGCCAACATCTCTTTTTTCTCAATTATTTCCCTTAATTCCTTGATCCTCTGTGCTTTGAAACGTCCTGGGAATGGTAGAGGTGGTTTGTAAGCAGGAGGAATGTACTTAGCAGGTTTAACAGCTCCTGATCCTTCAGCTCGATCGACCACTCGATTAGGCACTCGGACGAGTGCTTGCTCGAGTACCTGGTCGAGTGCAATGGCGGATTCAGATTTCTCTGCACAAACTTCACTCAAAGCTTCAATAACTGACCAATCCTCCCCATCTTGAACATCA
>NC_025689.1:22873380-22873970 GCF_000633955.1 Camelina sativa
GTCGAGTCCTCCTCTGCACACGGTCGAGTGTCTGGTCGAGTGTGGGGTCGAGTTGGACTCTGGACCTTGGTTCTTCAGCCTTAACTCTCTTGCTTTCGCTTCATGATTGCCTCACTTCTCCTCAGCATTGCTTCCATGCTCCTTAAGCTCCAAAATCACCTGATTATGCATGAAAAGATGCAAATGCAATGCAACTAAACTCTAATGCATGATTAGTCCTAAAGCTATGCAATAATGGTAAAAATGGATAGCAAAAGATGCAAAAGATGTGAATAAACTAATGGAAAACTTGGTAAAATATATGAACATCAAAAGGAATTTATGACAGAACGTGTAACAGAGACACTGGAAAATCCTACACAAAATGGCCTGGCAAAACTTCTAAAATGAGTAAAATTAGAGGAAAATATATAAAATGGTTATATTTGTAAATTCCATTAAATATAGAGATTGATACCGTAACCGATAGTCATTTTGATCTCTTTAAGCACAAATGGGCAAGACTTAAAAGATTGGTAATTTTAACATGAAAAACTTAAAATCTTGGTCTCGGCGGGGCTCGAACCCGCGACCTTCGGCTCATAAGACCA
>NC_025689.1:22874030-22913996 GCF_000633955.1 Camelina sativa
CGCGACCTTCGGCTCATAAGACCAACGCTCTAACCAACTGAGCTACGAGACCAGATGTTTTATGTTTTGTATTTAAAATTTTCTTTTACGCCCTAAAGAAAAACAAGATAAATGAATACATTATTTGTGTTATGAAATAAGTGTGATTATCCATCACAAGACACATGGCATTACACTTGTCTATGTAATGTTTGAAGTGTTAACATTTGTCACTACATCTCTCCACTTGTCATTACTAAAACTAAAGGGTAGTGACTCATGTGTTTTGTTGTGTCCTATAAATAAGGGGTTGTGTAAGAGTGTAAAAAATATATAGTTTTTGTCTTTGATCAAAAGAAAAAGACTTCCCAATCTCTCTCTCTCGTCCCTACATCACTCTCTCTCTCTTGATTATTTCTTGTTCATTTCATAAAATATTACAAACACATATAAATGTATTTGTAGTTATAATTCACAACAATTTGTACTACTTTAGAGGACAACGTAGTGGATACTTGATCGTATTGGTCAACACTTGGTCTTTGGAGTGGATGGATTATTATGGTTAGTGAGCTAATTTGCTTTCAATGGTTGCCAAGTGACTTTAGTAGAGTAGAGTCTGAAGAGCTCATGCAATAATACTGTACACAACAATATATTATTTTGATGTAGGAGCTCCAAATACAAACCAAGTTTCCATGTACAAACAATCCTCTATGCTCTACTCATCATCTCAATTCAAAACGAGTAAAAAATAACACAAAATCCAAAAGAACAAGTTCAAAGAATAGATCATAATCATGAAGCGCATTGAAAGCTTACGCAGATTGATAAATTACTCAGATTACTGTCTCTTGCTCTGTGATCTTGAAACTGGAGTACTCATGTCAGTGTCTGAGTTTATCTCCATACTCCCCTCCCGCGTTCTAGGACGCCTTCGGTCCTGAAAGAAACATAATTCCAGTTATAACCAACATCTATTATGGTCTATGTTCGAATAAATCACATGTTAGTACACTAACCTCTCTTGGAATGGGATATTCTTCAGACTCAAGCATACGTACAACTTGGCTCATTTTCGGCCGCTTGTCCGAATCTGGATCAACGCATCTTAGAGCCGTCAAAAGGGCTCGTTTTAAGGATCTTGTAGGCGGCTTAACCTCTATGTTTGGATCCACTACTTCTTCTGATCGCCTTGTTCCAACCATCATCTTCAACCAGTCCACTAGGTTCACCTACAATACCCTGGTGTTGGTTCACTCTGAAACTTATTAAACCAAATGAAAATAGTTTATTACCTCATGAGCAGGACGGCCATAATCCACAGGGTCTCGTCCTGTGATTGCTTCTAAGAGAACAACACCGAAGCTGTAGACATCACTCTTCTCATTTAACAGCCCTGTGTTTGCATACTCAGGAGCAACGTACCTATAAAACGTCCACAAAAAGCATTTAGGGTTGATATTAAAGAATTCTTGATTGATTGCTTTAAATGTTTATAAGCCTCTCACCCAAATGTTCCCATCACCCGAGTTGTCACATGACTTTTCCCAGCGCCAAGTAACTTGGCAAGGCCAAAATCTGAAATCTTTGCATTGAACTCGTCATTGATCAGTATGTTGCTTGACTTGATGTCTCTATGCACTACCTTTGGCTCTATTGCTTCATGTAGATATGCAAGACTATACAGAGGATATATCATTGATCAGTATACTAGAAGAAGAAATTTCATAACAGATTAAACGATTGATCTTGCTTGCTTACGCTTTCGATGTGCCAATGAGAACCTTCATCCTAGCTTCCCAAGTTAGGTATCCATGCTGTCTCATTCCTCCGTGAAGCCATTGTTCTAAGTTTCCATTGTTCACGTACTCATAAACCAATATCCTAATAACAATCTCCACTGATCTTAGTAAGTAAACTCACATATTTGGCTTCTTTCCCCAAAGTTTAGAAAAATATTCACCTACCTGTGTGTGCCTTCAATGCAGTAACCAAGAAGCCGGACCAAGTTCTTGTGCCGCACATGACCAATAGCATCAACCTCGACTCGAAACTCTTTTTGAGCTTGTCCCCTACAAAACTAATCAATCAAACTAAACCCAAAACGACAAAAAAATGTTAAAAAGAAATTGAAATTCTTGTAACAATGATCACTCACAACTGGTTAAAAATCTTTTTAACTGCAACAAGAGTTCTATTGAGCAACACTCCTCTGTAGACAACACCGTAACCCCCTTCACCAATCACATTCTCCTTTGAGAATCTGTTAGTTGCTATTTCAAGATCTCTCAGTGTAAACCAATGTCCCCAGCCAAGGTGTGACTCTGGCAAACCAGACAATGGAGATGGAGTTGCAACGTTATACAATGATGAAGAAGCCGACTCAGAATGTTTATCTATGATCTCTAAATGATGAAACGAGCCTGACCGGCCACTACTACTTCTCTTCTTCCCCATATCCAAATGAACCATTACTTTCTCTGCGTCTTTGTTATTTTTGTCCTGAATAGTGAGAAGAATGCCTTCACCAGGAGCAAAGTTACTTGCTGAGACATGCTCAACTCTCACTTCTCTGATTTCCTTGGACACCGTAGGAGTTTGGATGACGGGAAGACCGGTTTTCGATTTTCTTGATTTCTTTTTCGAAGTGAGACAAAACGAAAGAACCGAGAGGATGGTTATGATCAGCAACGCAACAGCTATCCCTATTACTTCCCAAACCTTAAGTCCAAAGACAGGGCTCTCTCTAGATAGCTGGCTTTTCAAGTCACCTCCCATATTTTTCCTAACCTTTACATAAATTTCCAAAATAATAAACACAGTCTAAGTCTATACATGGAAATGCTATGAGATTAATGAAGAGAGTCTTCAAGTTTGTGTTTGTGGTCCAGTGTTTATCCACATTGAAATTTACTCACAGAGAGACAAAATATTCCCAGGAAAACACACAAAAGGACAAACAGAAGTAGCTAAACTCAAGTACATATTAAAGAACACGAACAATAATGTTGGTCTTAAATAAATATAAACAGACAACACATACAGAGTAAGTACTAAAGCAGATAAGAATTTAATGTTAAATTACCTGATCTTGATATTTCAGATCTTATAAGAATTAACACCCATTTACTAATCTTGAAGAAGAAAGAATTCCAGATCCTAGAACCAAAGGCATAATCCAGCTTTGAGAAAAGAAAGAAAACACTTAGAAAAAAATCAGGAGAAAAACGGTAAAGAAGCAAATCCAAGAAGCAAGAAATAAAGAAAATGAACAGCTCAGACAAAGAGACAAGACCTTTCTTTGGCCCTCTTCTGAAGGCAAGTGTCAATGTGGAAGGAGGATAACGAAAGGGCTGTGGAGATCTAAGCTTGTAAAGAGCTGTCATGTAACTACAACAACTACACTAAAACTGTATATCCAAATAAAAACTCTGGGCCAGCCAGTGAATAGAGACAATTGAAACGAATATATTAAGTTTGGGGGTTTAATATGAAGAAGAGGAGAAAATAAAACAAAGAAAATATTTTTAAAATAGGAGAAAACTTTGAAATGTGGGCAGTGAGAGATCTGGTGGAAGGTAATAAGAGAAGAAGAGGAGATGGAGGTATCAAGTGGTAGGTAGTGAAAGTTCTTTAATGTTTTTATTTGTTTTCTTTAAATTTTTATGGTGAGAGACAATAGGGAGAGAGATGTTTTGCCTTGCATTGCAATTACATTATACAGAACATCATGGGAATGTGTAAGGTCCAACATGTGAGGGTGATGAATGATGAATGATGATGTTTTTAGTTACCGGAAATAAGTAACTGTCATGTTTATTGCATTACATGGCAAAGAAAAAAAAAAAAAAAACATAACAGCAGAATAAAGTGTAGTGAATGATTAGTAAACACGAGCTTTAAATAGGAAATTACAATAGTACTAGATTAGTACCCGTGCTATAGCACGGGTTAAATTTTATTTTATACGACAAATTTAAATATTTTTATTTGATATATTTTTTAGCATTAAACAATATCATCATATAACCTTGATATTTTACATTTAAACCGAATTATAAGTTTATCTTATTTTATCATAAAACTAACTACATTTTAATTGGTGAATAATAATAGAATATGTAAATAAGATATGCATTTGTTTCTGAGGAAAGAAGTACATATAACTTTAAATTGTGATATTACAAATAATAACTTTTAGATATGATATTTATTAAAATGGCAAAATGTAAACCCTATAAATTCTGATTACCAGTGAAGTGACCTTAATGCAGTGGCAGAAGGTAAGTCCATTTGTAGAAGGCACTATAACACTTGGGATCAAGTCCCGGCTCCTACGAATGTAGGAATTTGGCTAATAAGCTGGCCAGTTGTGACCCAATGTTTGAAAAAAAAAAAAAATCTTGATTACCAAGCGAACCCTATAAATCTCGATTATCAAGCGAACCCTATAAATCTCGATCTCGAATCTCGATTATCAAGCAAACCCGCAAAGGTAAATTATACAAATGATACACTTAAATACAACTAAAATGATTGATGTTTTAATTTTATAACCAATTAATGACTCATATATCTATTATATAGCCTAAAAAAAATTATGTACTGACTGGACTCATATATCTATTATAAAAAGTTGTGTAGACTATGTGTAAGTGGTATTTTTAATTTTGAATATTTTTGACCGTCAAAGGGGTCTCTAGAGTTAATCCTATTTAAGTCGGGAGATATTTAAATTTGTTAAATTTCCTTAAACAATATATAGAAGTAGGATATATATTGTTAGGTAAGATCGAAATATTGTTTAGTTTAATAAAAATCACAGTTTTTATGTTTAGGGTTACCGAACTTGGAAGATTTCTCGAGTTAAAATATTTTGTTTCATTTGTGTATATCATCTTTTATTCCTTCAAATGCTATTATTATTTCCGATTAGGTTTA
This sequence comes from Camelina sativa, assembly GCF_000633955.1. Taxonomy (NCBI): domain Eukaryota; kingdom Viridiplantae; phylum Streptophyta; class Magnoliopsida; order Brassicales; family Brassicaceae; genus Camelina; species Camelina sativa. The sequence continues at coordinate 22,878,954 of NC_025689.1, forward strand.
AAGTGGATTCATTGCTATTGCTATTATTAATAATTAATTATGAATAATTGAATAAATAAGCGATATAAGATCTAACAGTAATCAAAGTAGACCCGTAAATATCAAAATATTATCAAATGTTATACTTAAATTATTAATATGTCAATTCTATAACCAACTAATGACCTATATAACTATTATATGGTCTACCAAAAATAAGTCATGTACTTCCCTTTTATGAAAAAGGGGATGAATTATAAGGTAATTGCAAAAAAGAAAAAAAAAAAAAGACCGAGCACCGGTGTTTGGGATAATTTTTTTCTATCCGGCTATGGTTACCTACGATGTGAATCATGTGACATGTGAGTTTGAGTTTGCGCCATTAAAGAATCTACCAAAGACTGCATCAACTAACCCACACATGCATGGCTCATATGAAAAACTGAGAAGTAGACTATCCTATCCACCTGCCAGTCTGCCACATGACTAGCTATTAGCTAACGCGGTATCCGTATTCAGTTGATGCATTTTTTTTTTAGTTTTTATACAGTCATATAGACTTCATACAAAACGTGGAAAGTTTTTCTAAGGGATGTTTTACTCTCAACAAATATTTTAAACACTCACAAGTCACAAGTATAGTAGCCTAATTTCTTATGACTCATGGGCATTCGATTTATTCTGGATGAACGGTTAAGTTCTCTATGTTTTTGGTTTTCTTTGTTTGGCTTAGATTCTGCCGAATTGAAACGTATGAAAATTCGGTTAAGTGTGGTTCAGATATCGGTTTAATTAGCTCGGTTACATAGTTTCAAATCCAATCATTAAATAAATTGATTATTTTTCTGTGTCGGTTTATTGAAACCAAATCATTAAACTGACTTTATAGCCTAAATCTGTGTAGTTTGCTACTAACCATAACTAGATTTTACCCCGTGGTACACCACGGGTATATTATTTTGTTGATATGATGCTGTAATAGTTTAGAGGTGTTTGTAGTTGATGGGTGAATTGCATATATATTAACGGTTGTAGGTATGTAGAAACTCTTGATTCGTAAGTTGAGAATATACATTTTACGATTTGGTTATTTATGATTTAGGAATGAATGATATGACATATTCTTATTATGATTCTCAATTGATATTATTGGATTAATAGTGTACAATTAAAGCTAATAAGATCTTACCAAATATGTAATCGTTTATTAAACGCAAATTAGATATTTCCTAAGATGTATTCCTAAGATGTATTCATCTTGAATTAGTTGCTATATTATAAGGATGTGATTACATAATTTGTGTTATCAATTCTTTTTGTCAAACTCGGCCCTAGAAATTCAGCATGGAAATTAGATCTTTCCTAAGATACAATGGGCATTAATTGACAATAATTCTCATTAATTGGATGTAAATAAATACGCTATGGATTAAAGATGGACCCAAAATATTCGGCAATCTTAAGGAGGATCCAGATAATTGAATCGGTTCTAATTTTAGTTAAAAATCCGACTCGAAGTTGGCAAATAGTGATGGCACCCTATTGTACTCCAAAAATGCATTCCGAGCTCTATATGTGGATTTTACTCCAAATATAGTAAAATTTTTTTTTAAAATATATATCTGTTTATAAAATTTCAAATCACATCATATGCTGAAAAAATCAAAATTTTTATTAATTTTATTTTTTAAATAGTAATTAAAATAATGAAATATAAGATTAAATAAAAGTGAAAGGAGAATTATATTTTAATCTAACATATTGATTTAAATTAGGTAGATAGATTTTAGGAAATTAATATTATCAAATAAGGAATTAATTGTGTTTGGTTGTAAGAATTGTAAATAATTTAGTTGAGAATTGTTTGGATACAAAGATAAGAGAGTATGACACAAAAATGTACTCCAAAAATATTAAGATAGATATTCATTAAAAACACAACAAGTATTGTAGAATTAATTGTAATGATTGTTTGACGACATATGAAAGATGTTTAACACACTTTTTCTTTATTAATTGAGTGATATATATTCCTTTTGAAACATCAAACCACAACATATATTTATATTAATCTTATGTAGGGAAAATTAAATTTCAAAAATACTTTTTTCAATACCATTTTTCAGAAATTCTCATTTTCTAAAAAATATGCTACTAAAAATCTGATATTTATTCAAATATGTGTGTAAACTTATAAAAAAATATGCAAGCTTTCTTTATTTGTAAAATTATATATATATACTTTTTCAAAACCTTTTAAAACTTTTTAAAATCCTTTAAAATACTTTTAAAAACTTTATGACTATTGGGACAGATTCTTCGAATATGTTGTAGTTTTTTTTTTGGTTTTGTCGAATTCATAATAGTTACTGTAACATCTATGTTCCGGGATTATATTTTGGGTTGTGTTGATCAAACCAAAGGAGTAGATTTTAATTAATTTTGGTTTAATTTTATCATAGTTTAATCTAATTAAACCAAAAGCCCTAGATTTTTTTAATGTGTCGCCTCCTTTCTATTGGTGGAGTGTCGATGTTGGGAGTCTCAGAGAAAGAGAGAGAGAGTCTTGGTCGATTTGGTGTGAAGGAGAAAGAGAAAGAGATCAAAGAGCTTTGTCTTAGAGAGAAGGAGAAGGAACATAATCGTCAGGGTTTGGGAAAAGGAGGATCCGACTGCTTAAATCGTTTCAAAAGGTACTGATTTTTGGTAGGGTTGTAGCTAAGAGATTTTCGTACACTCTCTTTTTTACATAAGTGAATTTGAGTTAATATTCTATGAGATATCAGCAGTTTCGTGGGACATTTCTTCTCAATCGCGGATTGAGACCAGCGGGTGTTTCAGGATCGATTGCGGTTTCATTTGAGATCTAGTCGTGCTGAAATTTTGTGGGAAGCGTCTGGACGTCTAGACCCTTTTTTCACCGGAGAGATTGGAAAGTTAACGGTTCGTTTTCAATGTTTGTTTGTTGTTGTGATTGGTTGTAGGAGTGAGTTTGGTTGTTTTTGGATATTGGAGAGCTTCTCTTTTGGTTGTAGTTATTTTCGTGAATCACTTGTTAAGGTGAGTGCGTGACCAAAAGCTTATATAAGCTATTGGATTGTATGATTTGTTTTGTGTGATGATGTATAGGTGTGGTGAATGTGTTATTGGGTGTTCTATTCAATGACTGGGTATTTCTGGTAATATTCACGCATCTCATTGTGTTTATGGTGCAGGTAATGCATGTGGTATTTTGTTGTTGGATCCTGGTTTAAAAGCATTATAGGTTGATGGTTTATATTGGTTATGATTGATATTGTATTTTAATATATTGGAGTTGGTTTTGATATGTCTTCCGTTATGTATGCTGATTTTTTGTTGGTTTATTGTTTGGACTGTCTTTAAAAATTATGGGGTATTTAATTATATTATCATTATTAAAAAAATCAGGTCGGGTTGTTTCAGTTACTATATAAAAATACTTTATAAATCTTATAAAACTTTATAATATTTTAAAATTAATAAAGAGTACTTTTAAAATGTATAGATGAAAGGAACATATTTGTAAATTAATACATTAATAAAAGTATTTCTCAAAAATTTATTTTATTTATTATATAATATGATCAAAAGCAACTAAAAAACATTCAACAAAAATGATTAAACTAAAAACACTAAAACATGGTTCCGCGCGCATCTTATCGCGCAAGATCACATGAACAAAATAATATTTATAAGTAGATGACAAAACCGTCGTCCATTTAAAATATTTGACAAAACTACTAGTAAGATAAATCCGCGACGGACCAAATAATACCGTAATTTTATGCTTAACAGACAAAACCCATGAGTAATAACTTCATGAACTTCATAATTAATCAATTTGAAATAAAAAAATACAATAATAATGCTGCACTTGTTATAAAATGTACAAAATTGTTACATTTTATTCAAATTTTTTTATGAAAAAATGATAATAAAAAATTGCTTACGTCAATTTTGTTATAAATGGATAATCATAAGAGTGATTATCCATCACTTTGATCTTATCTTCTAAACTTGGTCCCCAAGTTACTTAGTGATCATGCTTATCCATTTACTAAACTCCTATATATATGTGCTTTCCTTCACTTGTAAATATATGAACAACAAAAGAAGAAGAGTAAGCAGTGCCGGCCCTGACCTAAAGCCCGTAAAGCAAGAGCTTTAGGCACCAGAATATATTAGTGATTTAAGGGGCATCAATTTTCAAAAAGTTGTGGTGGTATAGTGGTTCGGTACGCCTGTATACTCCTTCAGTGTTACAAATTCGAGCCTGTGTGTACCAGTTTTTGTAACTTTTTTTTTCTAGTGTTTATTAATGGGCAAAAAAAAATTTTTTTTGCTTTAGGCAGCAAAATTGGTTGGGCCGGCACTGAGAATAAGAGAGAAGATGTAATAATAAGAGTAAGAGAGAAGAATTCTTTCACTTACCTCTCGTCTCTCTCTTTCTATAGTATGTATATATTATACATACACATATATAATATAATAATTTTATATTTTACGTTATGTTTTATAACACGTTAACAGCACGATGTCTTTACTGCTGGAGCTTTTACAAGGTAAGTAAATTTATACTGTTTTGATTTATATTTATAGAACATAAATATTATAGACATCGTGAAATTATACCTTTTTCTGGATTGATCGTCATAAATTGTAGGCGTTGCCTCCTTTACGATCAAATCTATAACTAAATCATATTCGGATAAATCGTTAGATGGTAGGCTCTGCCTCCTTTACGATCAAATAAAAGCTATGTCTTTTCTAGATAGATAGATCGTTATATATGGTAGGCTCTGCCTTCTTTACGATCAAATAAAAGCTATGTTTTTTCGGATAGATAGATCGTTATATATGGTAGGCTCTGACTCCTTTACGATCAACTAAATGGTATGTCTTTTCGGGATAGATAGATCATTATATATGGTAGGCTTTGCCTCCTTCCAGATCTAACAAAAGACAATGTCTTTTCCAGAAAGATCCTTAAAAATGGAAGGCTATGCCTCCGATATGATCAAATATAAAGGCTATGTCGTTTTTTGGATTGATCGTTATAAGTGGTAGGCTTTATCTCCTTTGTGATCAAATATATAGCTATGTTATATCCAAATTGATTGTTTGATATATGGTAGACTTTGCCTCCTTTATGATCATATATAAAGCTAGATAATATTTGGATTGATCATTTGACATGGTAGGCTTCACACCTCCATCACGATCTAACAAAAGGCTATGTCCTTTCCAGAAAGATCGGTTTTGCCATTTATACGATCAAATATAAGGCTATGTCTTTTCCGGATTGATCGTTATACATATAGAGGTTCTGCCTCATTCATGATCAAATAAAAAACAAACCGGATTGATCGTTATACATATAGAGGTTCTGCCTCATTCATGATCAAAGAAAAAGCCTTGTCTTTTCCGGATTGATCGTTATATATGATAGGCTCTGCCTACGCTACGATCAAAGAAAAGATATGTCTATTAAATTCTTATATATAAGGCTATAGCTCTTATTTTATTTTCTGAATTTAAGTTTGTTTATTTAATTTTGTTTATTCATAAACAATAACTATATGTGTTATATGAGATTTAAAGATAATGAAATATCTTTAAAATCAAAAATATATTTCTCTTATGAGAATATATGAAGCATAATTAGAATCGCTCAGGTTTCTATTCGGAATGGCTTGTGCTCTCAAGTTTACTCCATCAGATGGATGTAAAAAGTGCATTTCTGAATGGAATACTACAAGAAGAAGTCTATGTTGAGCAACCCAAAGGGTTTAAAAATCCACAGCATCCTGAGCATGTGTATCGACTTAAGAAAGCTCTTTATGGTCTTAAGCAGGCACCAAGAGCATGGTATGAAAGGTTGACGACGTTTCTCATAGATCAAGGATATATTCGAGGGAATGTTGACCAAATGTTGTTTGTTCTCAATACCAACAATGAGATGATGTTTGTTCAGATCTACGTTGATGACATTGTCTTCGGGTCTACTTTTCAGCCATTGGTGAATCAGTTTATGGAAAGCATGACTCAGGAACTTGAAATGAGTATGGTGGGAGAACTGAAATTTTTTCTAGGTCTGCAAGTGGAACAATCAGCTAAAGGAATTTTTGTGTCCCAGAGCACCTATGGTAAAGAGTTGATACAACGCTTTGGATTAAGCAAAAGTAAAGAATCCAAGATTTCCATGGGCACAAATGACAAACTCTCAAAAGATGAGTCAGGGGAGAATGTAGATGAACGTCTTTACAAGGGAATGATTGGAAGCCTGTTGTATCTGACAGCAAGTCGTCTGGACATATGTCTGTCAGTGGGCATCTGTGCTTGGTATCAAGCTAAACACAAGAGGTCACACTTACTGGCAGTGAAGAAAATCATCAATTACATCAAGGGAACAATGAACTTCGATATCTACTACACCAAGGATACTGACACGAGTCTAAGTGGGTACTGTGATGCGGATTAGGCTGGTTCAGTTGATGATCGCCGTAGCACAGGTGGTTGCTTCTTCATGGGCAACAACCTGATATCATGGCATAGCAAGAAACATAATAGTGTCTCACTGTCAACTTCTGAAGCTCACCCTGGGCGTTCTGCGGAAACGGGTTGTTCGGGTCGGGTTGTTCGGTTTTTTTCTAATTCGGGCTTTTTAAACTTTCATCGCATTAAACTTAAATTGAAATACGGTTCGGTTCGGACGGTACTCAGGTAAATCGGGTCGGTTACCTGATTTAATTTTGCATCCGAAAACAATCTCTAATTCGGTTATTTAACCCGAATTAGAAATTTTCTGAAGTAAACACCAAAACACAACCTTCTAAGTTCATGTACTAGTAGATTAAAGCTGTGTTAATGAGTTTAAAGGCTTTAAGCTACTAGTACAGACTATAACAAACCCTTACAGACCATTAGAAAAGCTTCTAAGCTAGCATTGTATCTAGTTTAAGCTAGCATTACATCAAAAAACCAATCCATCAACAAAAGCATGCTACTTCGCATCAAAAAATAGTCAAAAGAGCATCTTCAAAGTCAGTAATATACCATCCATTGTTAACGCTGCATTCCACATCAAATGGATAAAATACGCAGCTTCCTACCTGTAAAAATCATTACAAAAACAATGTTAATCAACAACAAAAACGAAACTTATATGAACACTTAGACAGAACCACAATCATACCTGTCATACTATGAAGAAACTTAATGAATAGCTTCCATTGGATTCTGAGTATCTACACAAGAAAACAAATGCAAAAAATTAATAAACTTATAGATATCAAAAGATTTGAAAGGATAACTAAACCGAGTGAAGTTAAACTTGCCAAGAGACTCAAAGAATTCAACTTCCTCCAACATCTGGGCCAAGTTTGCTATGGCTGCTCCTCCTTTATACGAACTCTTTAACCATTGTTGGGTGCACAACAAAACCTCAACCATGTAAGGAGTTAAAGAGCTTCTGTAAGGATCCAAGACCCTCCCACTTGTACTAAAAGATGATTCTGAAGCAACCGATTAGGCTTGAATTGCTAGAATATCTCTAGCCATTTCTGACAAGACTGGATACTTTGGGCTATTACGTCTCCACCAACTGAGAACATCATAAGGCATCCCCAACTTATTCTCTACTCGCGGCTCAGGTTTCTCTGCTAGATACTATTGTAACTCATTGTAGTTATCTGCAGAAGTCTTCAACCCAACCACCTTGTCGAATATTGCAAGTATCCCCTCACAATCTTCATCATCTAATAACTCAAAGACGCTAGACTCTGGCTGAGAATCTGGGGTGTCTTCGATGGCTTCTGGTGTGCTCAGCTTGTAACTGTAATGCTCATACAGTTTCTTCATAACATCTGAAACTTTCGCATTGAGGTGCCTAGACTCTATCGTCTCCTTACCATACAGCTGATCAAAGCAGAGAGAAGCAAACTTCATCTTGTTTCGAGGGTCAAAGACACTGGCCACAATCACTAGCGGATTCATGTTTCCTAATCCATCCCAATACTTCTCATCAAACTTATCCCTCATAACATGAGCTTGCTTTCTGATCTCCTCATCAGGACTGGTACACTTGCTCATCAGGTTCCTCTCAATGTTGACAATCTCATTGTAACAGACAGTGGAACTAACTGAATTGGAAGCAGAGAATATCAAAGTGCACTTATATAATATTTTCAGAAACTTGTCCAACCTCGCAATTTCCTCCTAAGTAGAATTAGTCGGCGGTCCAACTCGTTTATCCTTGTTTTCTCATCCTCTTCCTCAAAATAATCACAGTACAACTTGTCCTCAGCTTCCATCTTCTCAAAAACCTTCCGCAACTTCAAAGCAGAACTCAACATCAGATACATTGAGTTCCAGCGTGTGCAAACATCGAGTGGCAAACTCCCTCTACACATTTTCCCTGTGTCACACCTCATTGCGAAAGACTTCAACCTAGTGAATGATGACCGAACATACTTCACTGCATTCCTAATAGCAACAATATGATGGTTTACCTTCTTCAAACCATCGCCGACAATCAGATTGAGGATATGTGCACAGCAACGCATATGTAGGTAGTCACCATCTCTAAGTAATGCATCCTCTCCTCTCAGCCTCAACTGAACCTTAAAAGCATCCAAAGCCTTGTCATTGTTCTTCGCATTATCGACTGTCACCATGACTTTCTCAATTCCCCAATCATCTAAGGAATCTATCAACTGTCCTACTATGGTGTCTCCTTTGTGATCCGTGATGACCTTAAAGCTTAGAATTCTCTTTTGCAATTCCCATTCACTATTAATCCAGTGAGCTGTGATCACCATGTATAGTTGTATGAAGTGGTAGGACACGTCCATATATCCGTAGTGAGAGAAACCCTTTGTTTTTCTTTACTAAACAAGTTCTTCAGAGCTGCCTTCTCTTGCAGATACATCGCCACAATGTCTTTAGTACTTGTCCTTCTAGAGATTGTATTGTACATCGACAAGACATTGAAGCAGAACCGCTTCCATCCCTCTGACTCTACAAATGAGAGTGGCAACTCATTCACTACTACCATCTCGTTAATTGATCTTCTAAACAACATCGGGTCATACTTAATGACCTTCAGATTCCCATTGTTATCACTGCTTATAACCTTCTGCTTTTCCTTTTCTACCCAATCCTTATACTGCTTGCATCTATTAATGTGACCTATCATCGGGCTAGTACCTACTGCCTTAGTATCACAAGCTATCTCTGCTGCGCAATACTTACAGTAGCTCTTCGCATGATCTCCTTCCCTTTGCAGAAAATGTTCCCAAACCGGAGCTCTTTTTGCATACTTCTTTCTTGGTTTCAGTGGCTTATCAGTACCAGATGCAGGTCTTGGACTCTTCTTTCCAGATGCAACATTCGCTGCAACATCTGCAGTTGCATCTTCTTGTCCGAGTTGAACTGTAGGCTCCTTGTCGTTCTCATCAGCCATTTACAAATGATTTTACAGCTCTCATTAGCTCATAATAAGATAACAATTAACAATACAAGTTACAGATACTGAAACAAGATCACAAATAAAGTAAATATAACATAAACCCTAAATAACCTAATCAGATGGTAATGATAGACTAATTGACAAATAAAAGAGACTAATTGACTACGAAGAACAGAGAAAGAAGATAAGCCCTAAATTTCAAAATGAAATTGAAACCGAAACCCTAAATTTTTTAATTCAAAAAATTTAGGGTTTCAGTTTCAATTTTGAATTTCCTAATCGGTTGCTATCGAATCGGCGATATTAATTGACTACGAAGAACAAAAAAAGAAGATAAACCCTAAATTTAAGAAAGAAATTGGAACCCAAACCCTAAATTTTTTGATTCAAAAAATTTAGGGTTTGGGTTGCAATTTCTTTATGAAATGTTGCTAACGAATCGAAATAGCCAAATTGACAACCAAAAACAACTAAAGAACACAAAGAAATTGAAAACAAAGAACAACGAAATTATTGACCTTTACTTTACGAATTTCTCGGCTGTTCTAGGCTGTAGCTCGCAGATGTATCCGTAGTAGAACCGATTAGAAGAGTAGAAGTAGAAGAAGATGAGTTGATGAAGGAGAATAAACGAGATTAGATCGGAGCTGATGAACTTCTCTCTCGCTTTCAGAATCGCATCTTGCGGACTGCAGTATCGAAGAAAGATAGAAGTGAGAAATTCAGGGTTAACACATACGGTTAGGGTTATATACTTATGCGGTTTTTCATAAACCGATCGGTCCGATTACCGAACCAAACCGAACCGAAATTCGATTATCAAATTTAATTTAGCCGAACGGTTATGCTCCCTCTCTTTGGTTTGTCCCGATAACCAAAATTTTTGGGTTGTCCGGTTCGGTTTGTCCGGTTATCGCCGAACGCCCAGGGTGAACTAAAGCTGAATACATTCCTTTAGGGAGCTGCTGCACTCAACTCTTGTGGATGAAGCAAATGTTTGCTGACTATGGTATGGGTTCTGATACTCTTCTAATTCATTGTGATAATCTGAGTGCAATTAACATATCTAAGAATCTTGTTCAGCATTCACGAACTAAGCACATTGACATTAAACACCATTTTATTCGTGATCTTGTAGAGGCAAAACTGATTGAGATTGATCATGTGAGCACATAATTTCAGTTAGCTGATTTGCTTACCAAGCCTTTGGATTTCAACAGAATTGTGAATATGAGAAAATCAGTTGGTGTCTGTGAGTATTAATGCTTTGCTTGAGCTGTGTTAATCTGAGACAGGAACATATGCTAGGACAGATCATGTAAATCCTGAAATATATAGAAGATCAACACTCTGAAAGAAACTGTGGTAAATAGCTGCCTGTCATGCCGGTCTGTCCACCCCGTGAAATGTTGTCATGATTTTAAGGAGGTCAAAGAGATGTGAAGAGACGTGCATGTACATCATCAGGAATAAGTTCCTGATAGATGGTTGATCTGGGATCAATGATGGAAAAGTCAAGTGATGTCACTGATACACGGGGTTGTGAGGCAACAAACATAAGTCTCAGTTGCATCGGAAGTGTATATAAAAAAAATAATTAAAAAAAAAACAAAAAACAAAAAAAATATGGACAAAAGAGGTGCACTCTTCAAAGAGATAATCTCCAGCTGCCATAACATGTTGGAATGGATCTACAAATTAAAGGTATGCCAGTGTGAAAGACTACCGACAAGCATCAAGCGCATGATCTTCAACAATTCAAAAGGGTGTGATAGCTCCTAGTAGGCATTCTGAACATGTGGTTGACATAGCTCAGGTATGGAGTTTGCTCTATTACTTGAATAGTATATGGTTATAAAAGAAAACAAGGAGCATATGGTGTTATCTTTGATCTGGGTCCTTGTATACATGTTCACAATAAATGGCTGTGCAGCTCTTTAACCGTGTGTATGAGTCTATTAAGCTTGAAAAAAGGGTAAAACTAGATTTGTGATTGCTTAGTGATTTATCATTGATGAGATGAATTGATAAAGTTTTGTTTTTTTTTTAAAAAAGGAAAAGAGCCGTGCGCACTAATGGGTTATTTGAGTGTTTTCAAGGCCTCAATTTTTGTTTTGGGCCGAGTGTGTGCAGCCCATTAGGACGGTCGAAGCTTTATAAAAGGAGAAACTAGGGTTTTGACATTTTCCTCTTCTCTCCAGCGATTTCAACCCTTTATCGTTTAGACTTATATTGCTTCGTCTCTCTTGTTTCTTTGCTCTAGTCTCTAATCGCCAAGAAATCAATCTTCAATGGATTCCAGTGCCTGGTACACCCGATCTACCACTCGAGTTTGGATGAGGATCCTTCAAGTCCGGCATCATCATCACCTTTACTGTCACCCGATGTGACGATTGACCTAACCACTGCAATTGTCGTGTATGAGCCTCGTGAGGAACCATCTATAACGGTTCCGGATCCGGAGAATCCCATTCTCACACTGTAACGCTCCCGAACCGTTTTATGGCCAAAAATACCCAAAACGGCCCTGAGACGCCACTTGGAAACGATCACCAACGACCCGGCCTAGGTTCTAAACCCTTTTATGGCCTTGACCGGTCCATCGGTGAGGTTTCCACCACTTTCGACACCACTTAAGCTTTATACCTTCGCGATGCCCAAGTGTTGCGCTGTCCCAGACAAGGATCTATGAGCCGTTACTCGTATTCGAATATAAAACCGATTCTTTATTAAATAAAATATTTCACAAGTCTTAACAAAATATTTATAGCGTTTATGGCCAGGCCTATTGCCAAAAATATTATACAGATTTTCCTTATAAAATATAACATACTTTTTCTTTACACAAAGGCACAAAAATCTACTTTCCGGGCTCCTATCGTCCAACACGCCCTCTAACACCCTCTACTTGTTGCCTGCAGGACAAACACTATCATAAGTAATCTAAGATTACTTAGTTAGTTCCAGGGGTCCCTCCAGAAGATTAGATTCCCATCCCAACCCCAAATCACAAGGAATCAATCATGCAACACACAACAAGCAATCACACACAACAATCAATCAAGCAGACAATGCATACAGAAGCTAAAAAGCAACAAAATGCAAGCAATCTACAACATGCAAACTTGAATAAAAAGAAATATTTTTAAACAAGTTTCCTAAGGCCCAGATGTGCTGCCTCTCGCCAAACACCCATTTTCGCCGCATTGCATCCACCCTAGGCATGCAATCGGACTTTCCTCATAAACTACAACGTCGTGTAGAGCTCCGGCCATGGTAGCTAACCAAGTCTCTCCGAGCATTCGACATGCAACACCACACCCTTGTCTGATGCATGTCGTAACCAACCGGCGACGGTCAGACACATCTCTGTCTTAGTATGCTTATGGCCGCTGGACCCCCTGTCACACGCGACACACTAAGACCTTCCATATCCTTGTGGGTACTTTTGTTTATAAGCCTTAAAGAACTTATAACACATAAAGTCCTCACCAAAAGTGGGTATTCAAGTTTATAAGCCTTAAAGAACTTATAAATCACCAAATACCACCACTTAACCTCACATGCAATAGATCTTCAATGCAGATCCGCAATCATGCATAAGATCTACCATGGAGTACATCCTACACTGAGCAACCAACTCAAAGTGCATGCAAAACTCAAGAAATTTACCTAAGAAAATCAAGCAGAAATGCAACTATATGCACATGCAAACTGACACTAGATTGAGTCGCCACTCAAATCTAGTCCAGATCTATGCTCTCTGAAACTCACAGATTTTCGAAGAACCCAAGAGAACCTGCCGGAATCCTTGGTAGCTTCGATCTCCACTTCACAGATGCAACCACTGATCGGCGAAAATTCCTCACAACAATTCTCCAGAGCTTCGCTCTCTTCTCTTCTCTCTCACTCTCGACAGCCCTTAGCACTCCTCTTTTTTTCTCTTCTCCAAATGAGAAAGAATGAGGCTATTTATAGAGTCTTGAGTGAAGTAGTGGAGACATGCAAAAAGAGATGAGGTGTCACCTTCACATTCTTAGGCGTGTGGTGATGACACCTCAGGGGCGATGTGTCACACTGACATTCATCCAAGTTGCATGGCATCAAAGAATATGCTCCTCCACTCACAAATTCCTCCAAAGAATCAAGAATATTCTCCTCCACTCTCACATTTTCGATGGCATCGAGGAATATTCTTCTCCACTCACACTCTTTAGTGATTAAAATAATTCCTTAGTGGTTCCTCCACTATCTTGAGAGAAAATCGAGTGGGAGGGAATATTCCTCTCCACTATCTCTCCATCGATTAAATAATTCTATAGTGGTTCCACCACTATAAATATTTAATTATTTTTTCTCTATTCCACTAACTCTGCTTAATAAAATATTATTTTTAGCGAGTTTCGTCTCGCCTCCCGGAACTTTTGTCCTTTTTGATCCTCTTCCGGATCAATTCTTCAGGGAAATTTTATTCTGTAGTGAGGGTCACTTCATTCTCCCCCCCTTATTAGAATTCGTCCCGAATTCTATAAGGTCTCTGATGGCACTGCCTCATCTTCTTCCTTGGTGAAGAATTGAGGATACTTGGCTCAGAACTTCCCTTTGTCTTCCCAAGTTGCCACCCTTCGGTTCTTTTTCCCCCAAAACACTTGGATCTGCGGAATTTCTCTCCTCTTTAGTTTCCGAGTCTGCCATTCACCAATACTCATTGGTCCCTCCGGGTATGTCAGGTTGGTTTTCAATTCCTGAATTGGCTCTTCCACAATCGCATTAGGATCTGGAACATGCTTCCGGATTTGAGACACATGGAAGACCTTATGCAACTGCTTTTCTTCCGGCATGGCTAGACGATAAGCCACTTCTCCAAATCTCTGCTCAATCTGGTAAGGACCTATGAACCTTACCGCCAACTTTCCAACATTACCAAATCTACTCTTTCCTTTCTGGGCTATGACCTTCAGGTACACTTAGTCTCCAACATCAAACTCCACCTCACGCCTCTTCTGGTCGGCATACTTCTTCTGACGATCTTGGGGCTTTTTCATATTCTCCCGAATATACTGGATCTTCTCTGTCATCTTGTCGATCATCTCATGATCAAAACTCAACCTCTCCCCTACCTCCGTCCAACAAAGAGGGGTTCTGCGTGGTCTCCCGTACATAGCTTCGAACGGGGACATGCCGATACTCGAGTGATAACTATTATTATAGGAGAATTCGATCAGAGGTAAGTTACCTTCCCAATCTGCAGACCAATCGAGCGCACATAGTCGAATCAAATCTTCTATGGTCCGGATTGTCATCTCTGTCTGCCCATTTGTTTCCGGATGAAATGACGTACTCATGTAAACATCTATTCCCAGTGCTCGCTGTAATTCTTGCCAAAATATCAATGCGAACTTTGGGTCGCGATCCGATAATATATTGGCTGGTACACCATGAAGTCTCAAATTTCATCGATGTACTTCTCTGCCAAGTCTACGGCCTGATCAGTACTCTTGGCCGCAACCAAGTGAGCGACCTTAGCTAAACGATCAACCACCACCCAAACTGCATCATTAGCCCTTCCGGCCTTGTGGGTAATCCCGTGAGGAAATCCATCGAGATCGACTCCCATTTCCACGACGGTGTAGGTAGGTTACGCAGCAATCCTGCTGGTACTTGATGCTCCACCTTTACTCTTTGGCATGAGTCACACTGGCTCACCCATGTGGCTATCTCCCGTTTCATTCCAGGCCAATGATAATACCTTCAAACATCTCGGTACATCTTGGTGCTTCCCGGATGAATGCTTAAAGCAGAAGTGTGTGCTGCTCTTAAGATTTCCTGTCGCAGTCCATTCCGGTTTGGAACTGTGATTCTCCCATTGAGTAGTAGCGTACCATCATCTGCCAAATGGTAGCCACTTGCGTTTGGCCCAGCCAAACTCCGCAACTCTTCCACAATCTTCTTAAGATTCTCATCCATTGGTTGCTCCTCACGGACCCGTCGTAAAAGACTAGCCTGCGTCACGGCTTGCAGTCCTAACGGCTCACTAGACTCTCCTTCCAAGGCGAATAGTCTTCCCTTCTTAAATTCTTCAGACAATGCTTCCATGTCTTTTTCCACATCTATGTCGACCCTTCGATGACTCATGGCATCTGCTACTACATTAGCCTTTCCCGGATGATAATGAATCTTCAGATCATAGTCGGCAATAAACTCCATCCATCTTCTTTGTCTCAAATTGAGATCTGGCTGTGTGAACAGATATTTAAGACTTTGGTGATCAGTAAATACATGAACTGTCTCCCCATATAGGTAGGACCTCCATATCCTCAACGTAAACACCACCGCAGCCATTTCCAAATCGTGCGTAGGATAATTCTCTTCATGTTTCCAGAGTTGCCTTGACGCATATGCATTCACTTTGTCTCCTTGCATTAGTACTCCTCCCACGCCAACTCTTGAGGCGTCCATATAAACTGAATACGGTTGGTTAGGCTCTGGTAGAGCTAATACTGGAGCTATCGTCAAGGCTTCTTTCAGCTTTTCGAATGCTTCTTGCACCTCCGCACCCCAGATAAATGGAACTCATTTACCCATAAGTCGCGTCAAGGGTTTTGCTAACGAAGAAAATCCCTTAACGAACTTACGATAATAACCAGCAAGTCCTAAGAAACTCCACACTTCCATCACGGTTGTAGGCTTCGGCCATTCTTGAATCGCAGTGATATGTCTATATTTTGCATCTCCTTAGCCTGTATTTGTCATGCATTTAGCTAGGACAACTAGTCGTTTTGCATCATTTTAGAACCTCTTTCGTAGATTTTGCATGTTTAGGAAGTTTCTGCATCATCCTTGCATACATTGTGCATTTCAGAGTATTCCAGGTGTCTAGGAGACGTTGGAAGCGCAGAGGATCGAGCCACGCTCAACCTCCGCAATCGAGCCACGCTCAACCTCCGCAATCAAGCCACGCTCAACCTCTGCAATCGAGCCATGCTCAACCTCCGCAATCGAGCCACTCTCAGCTGCACCAATCGAGCCACTCCCAGCTGCATCCATCGAGCCATCCTCAACCTCATCAATCGAGCCATCCTCAACTTCCACAATCGAGCCATCCTCAACCGCCTCAATCGAGCCATCACTCGAGCCACCGGTCTAGGGATTCAGCTTTTGACGTCTTCATCAAAGTTGTAGAGAATTGAGTCATCTTTCCAATGCCGTTTATTTCAAGCCAATCGAAGGTGTGGTTCTAGAGTTATCATCGTTTTAGTGGATGCGTATACACCAAGCTCGAGGCACTTTTCACCGACCATGCTCGAGCCATTTTCACTCACACCACTTGAGCCACTCCTACTCACACCACTCGAGCCACTCTTACTCACACCTATCGAGCCACTGGGCGCACACGGACAAAATCGCGTATGCCAGGAAGACGCTCCGTCTGACATGCTTCAGGAGATTCCCAAACCGACGCTCTATCTTGTCGTTTTAAGTTTTAGGGATTCACGCGTTTTTACTATTTATACATTTTGTTAAATCTTGTTTTGGACATCTTAGTTTTTATCTCGTTTTCTTTTGTAAGGTTTCCCTAGCCACCAAAAACGTACTCTGACTTTGTATCTTTGAACTTATTTAGTATTCAATGGAGTCTCCCACTCTCATTACTGATGCGAAATAAGCTCCTTTACTAGGGCTGACCGCATGGAAAACCAGAGGTGTCCTCCCACTCCTTTCCAAGATAACTCTGCTTTTATTGCAGTCAAGAGGAGCTTCGTGTCCTGACAGCCAGTCCATACCCAGTATGACTTCGAACCTCTCTAAAGGCATCACAAGCAGATTCGCAGGAAGATTCACATCTTGAACAACCACTGATACTGCTCTCAGCATCCTCCGGGTCC
The DNA here is from genome assembly GCF_000633955.1 of Camelina sativa. Classification (NCBI taxonomy): domain Eukaryota; kingdom Viridiplantae; phylum Streptophyta; class Magnoliopsida; order Brassicales; family Brassicaceae; genus Camelina; species Camelina sativa. The sequence continues at coordinate 22,896,309 of NC_025689.1, forward strand.
TTAGTGGCGACTGATTCCCGGCTGTGTGAACAATCACGTTCACTTCCTCCTCAATCCCATTCTCAAACTGCCCGACCACTTCGGGACTTACAAAACTGTTGGTTGCTCCCGAATCCAACAATACATGCGTGGGGTTACCACCCACCAGTAATGTTTCTAACGCATGAATAAATAAATATGCATGCAAACCAAAAATGCAACACCCAAACACACAATCACACACAAAGGAGTTAGAACCCAGACTAACCTGTAATGGGACCTTTTTGAGATCCAGAGGGTTTGGCTGGTTCTATTCCTAAGGCGTACACATTAGTAGGGGTTGCTTGCTTCTTTGATGGGGGTTCCTTAACTGCCGTCGCTGACGCAGCTCGGTTGGGAGGCTGGGTGTTTGGCTTCGCTGGCTTCTGAGGACATGAGGTCGCGTAATGACCAGTTTCTCCTCACAAGAAACATGTGACTAACGCAAGTTTGGGGGACTTGGTTTCCACAATTGTTGGACAAGATCAGGCAAAGTGTCCGACCTATCCGCACATGTAACATCCCCTTGGATCCATGTTTACCGATGTGCATCCACCTTGATTCACAATCATACCACCCTTGCCACGATTACTATTCTTATTTCGGTTGATCTCTTGGTTATTCTTCCGAAATTCACCACCTTCCCTGGTGGTACACCATCCTTGCTCTTCTCTCGAAGCATCTTGAGTCTCTCTTACTCAATCTCCTCTTCCACATTAACAGCTCTCTCCTCAAGCTCATAGACACTCGCATAAGTCATGGCTCGAAGCCGGCTTGAAATCTCTGGTCGAAGTCCTTTCAGGAACCTTCGAACCATCGAAGCTTCATCGTCATTTCCATTGTACAAGTACTTCTGAAGTCTTCTAAAGATTTGGCCATATGCCCTCACACTCTTATAACCTTGCTCCAAGATTATGAACTGTTCCTCCAATCAATCACGTGACTCATGAGGGAAATACTTGAGCTCGAACTCCTTCTTGAATGTCTCCCAAGTTACCCACACATAACGGTAGCGAGAAGCCACCATCTCCCACCAAGCTCCTGCATCTTCCTCTAAAAGGTTAACTGCAATACGCCTACGATACTCAGTTGGGCATTCAAACGTATCGAAATGCACCTCCAGGTTCCGTAACCATCTGTCCGCCTGCACCGTGTTCGCCTCCCCCTTGAAATTTCGAACACCTAGATCCTTCATCATCTTGACCAACCTCACAAATTGTCCCATTGGCGTATCTGTTAGTGGATCTCCTTGAATTTGTGGTTGTTGCTGTTGCTGTTGTATCATGTGCATTAGCAAGGTTTGTATCATCGCAAGAGTTTGATGTGTCTCCGACGTCTGTCCTCCAGCATTTCCTTCTGGGTTCATTTCCCCTTCTCTCGGCGTCGCTGCATTTGAATATGCAGGAAATGGCTCAACATGTGTGTATTTCCGAGTTCGTGGATACGCATACTCCAGCGTCTCATACCGCACTGATCCCCACGGAGAATACCTCGGTGTATCTCCGGGACTATCCCAACCAAACATGTCACTCGCGTTAGCTGTGCGGTGCACATGTACATCCTAATCTGACTCATCACCGAAATACAGACCCCATTCCTCAGCCCCAAACGGTTGACCCCAACTCTCCTCCTGACCGAAAGGCAGTCCTCATCCTACCTCTTGCTCTGGTGAAGAGTCTCTCGATCCAGTTCCTCCCGAACCTCGACCAGACATCTGCAGCCATGGATAGCAAGGTATTTAATCCCATCTACCTAAAGTGTTGAACGAACCAGAATTCCTAAGTGCCCTTATGCGACTCTTGACTCAAAAGAAAAAAAATGAAACAATACGAGTATAACGAAGAATCATATTCACGCTCTGATACGATCGTTGTAACGCCCCCGAACCGTTTTATGGCTGGAAATACCTGAAACGGCCCTGAGACGCTACTTGGAAACTATCAACAACGACCCGGCCTAGGTTCTCAACCCTTTTATGGCCTTGACTGGTCCATCGGTGAGGTTTCCACCACTTTAGACACCACTTAGGCTTTATACCTTCGCGATGCCCAAGTGTTGCGCTGTCCCGGACAAGGATCTATGAGCCGTTACTCGTATTCGAATATAAAACCGATTCTTTATTAAATAAAATATTTCACAAGTCTTAACAAAATATTTATAGCGTTTATGGCCAGGCCTATTGCCAAAAATATTATACAGATTTTCCTTATAAAATATAACATACTTTTTCTTTACACAAAGGCACAAAAATCTACTTTCCGGGCTCCAATCGTCCAACACGCCCTCTAACACCCTCTACTTGTTGCCTGCAGGACAAACACTATCATAAGTAGTCTAAGATTACTTAGTTAGTTCCAGGGGTCCCTCCAGAAGATTAGATTCCCCAAATCACAAGGAATCAATCATGCAACACACAACAAGCAATCACACACAACAATCAATCAAGCAGACAATGCATACAGAAGCTAAAAAGCAACAAAATGCAAGCAATCTACAACATGCAAACTTGAATAAAAGTAAATATTTTTAAACAAGTTTACTAGGGCCCAGATGTGCTGCCTCTCGCCAAACACCCATTTTCCCCGCATTGCATCCACCCTAGGCATGCAATCGGACTTTCCTCATAAACTACACCGTCGTGTAGAGCTCCGCCCATGGTAGCTAACCAAGTCTCTCCGAGCATTCGACATGCAACACCACACCCTTGTCTGATGCATGTCGTAACCAACCGGTGAAGGTCAGACACATCTCTATCTTAGTGTGCTTATGGCCGCTGGACCCCCCTGTCACACGCCACACATTAAGACCTTCCATATCCTTATGGGTACTTTTTTTTATAAGCTTTAAAGAACTTATAACACATAAAGTCCTCACCAAAAGTGGGTATTCAAGTTTATAAGCCTTAAAGAACTTATAAATCACTAAATAACACCACTTAACCTCACATGCAATAGATCTTCAATGCAGATCCGCAATCATGCATAAGATCTACCATGGAGTACATCCCACACTGAGCAACCAACTCAAAGTGCAAGCAAAACTCAAGAAATTCACCTAAGAAAATCAAGCAGAAATGCAACTATATACACATGCAAACTGATACTAGATTGAGTCGCCACTCCAATCTAGTTCAGATCTATGCTCCCTGAAACTCACAAATTTTTGAAGAACCACCGGAATCCTTGGTAGCTTCGATCTCCACTTCGCAGATGCAACCACTGATCGGTGAAAATTCTTCACAACAATTCTCCAGAGCTTTTCTCTCTTCTCTTCTCTCTCACTCTCAACAGCCCTTAGCACTCCTCTCTTTTTCTACTTCTCTAAATAAGAAAGAATGAGGCTATTTATAGAGTATTGAGTGAAGTAGTGGACATGCACAAAAAGGTGAGGTGTCGCGTTCTCATTCTTAGGCGTGTGGTGATGACACCTCAGGGGGCGATGTGTCACGCTGTCATTCATCTAAGTTGCATGGCATCAAAGAATATGTACCTCCACTCACTAATTCCTCCAAGGAATCTAGAATATTCTCCTCCACTCACACATTTTCGATGACATCTAGGAATATTCTTCTCCACTCACACTCTTGAGTGATTAAAATAATTCCTTAGTGCTTCCTCCACTATCTTGAGACAAAATCGAGTGGGAGGCAATATTCCTCTCCACTATCTCTCAATTGATTAAATAATTCCTTAATGGTTCCTCCACTATGAATATTTAATTATTTTTCCTCTACTCCAATAACTCTGTTTAATAAAAAATTATTTTTAGCGAGTTTCTTCTCATCTCCCGAAACTTTTGTCCTTTTTGATCCCCATCCGGATCAATTCTTCAAGGAAATTTTATTCTGTAGTGAGGGTTACTACACACACCCTCTGTCACCATGGTGGATAACGAGGCATGTGCCTCTTTGTCTTCTCCACCAAGGGAGGTGCCGACTAGGTTCCCTGTTGTCGATCTTACTGGTGATGTTCTAACATCTGCTCTGTCAAACCAGGGAGTCGCGTCCCGGTTGCGTAAGAGAAAACAACCCACTGATGCCGACAACCGGGATCTCAAACGTTCTCATCTTGCTAAGGAGTAATGGATCTCTACCTCCCGAGGGGTAAGCTACAAGACTTCACGTAGGTATGGTTTCTTTGCCTCTCAAACCCTTGCCTCCGAAGCATGCTTCTCTCTAAGGGTTAATGATCAGGCAAGGGAACTAATAGATAGGGCTGGATTGTTAAAGACTGTTACTTAAGTCGGATCCTTTGATTCGGATGTCGTTTATGAATTTTGGGCAAATCTTCGTGCGGTGATGGTTGAGGGGGATTCGGTAGATGTTCTGGTTTGCGACTGGATGTATGAGTTTTCACCCACTCGAACCAATGCCCTGTTTTGTCTACAGTCTGTTGATGTTCCTGAGTAACGATTGCAGACAGCTGCAATTTTGGAGGAGGATCTAGCTCTGTTTCTCTCAGACGGCAAGGTTAAAACCTGCAAGCAGCTGGTGCCGACAACGATCAAGAATCTGGTGATCAAAGATCTGCACAAGATCTGTTGCAGCAACTGGTCTCCAACAGTGAACACCGGCTACATTTCCGCGACAAGAGCTATGGTGATCTATATGATCATGCACTACATTCCGTTTGACTTTGGGAGGATGGTATATGATCAGATCATTCAGTTGGGACTACAAGCTCAATCAGGATTCCGGTTGCCGTTCCCCAGCCTCATCTACCAGCTGTTGGAAGCACATCATCCTATTCCGAGTCTTTGACCTCAGGCTGCTAAGAAGTCTACAAGGAAACAGAGTGCGTCACGACCTGCTGAGCCTGTTCTTAAGTGCGGATCGTCTGAAGAGCGCAAAGCCATCCGGTTGGCCATCAAGATTCTGCAACAGGTGTTAGTAGCTGGTAAGTGACTCAATTCTCTCTCGTCTTGTGTTTATCTTGATTGAAATTTTTGACTAATTTGTGCCAAACAAGCAGGGGGAGATGAGTCTGATTATGATGCTTGAGGGGAGTTTAGAGCTGTGGGGGAGCTGTTATGTTTTTTTTTGTAGTTGGTTGACTTTGTTTTTCTTTTTCCCTTTTTTTCAGACTAGTATTAAGTGCTTTGTCTCTTATTTGGGTTTCCCTCGATTCGATTGATTAATTTTCTGCGTGTTCTTTGATATGCAATACTCTGCAGGTATGGTTGTATGTTCTTGGCTGGTGTTGGTTGTGGTTTTCAGGTCTTGGTGCAAGGGTTGCTTGTTTGTCAAGTTCAGTCAAAAAGTGGGAGATTGAAAGCGCATATTTGAGATCAGAGCTCTGAAGACAGGATGCTGCGAAGATAGAGGTCTGAGCTGGTGATGTGGCACGAGATGCTGATGTGGCTAAAGCTTGTTGGACACAGTGATGGTTTGTATAATATAGATAGACGAGCAAGCTGGATATACTCGGATATACATAGAAGATTGAGAGAATATTTTGTCAAGAGAGGATAAGGAAAGACTTCCTTTTAGTTAGGATGCACAAAGATTTAGTTAGAAATCTTTGGTGCAAGGTTAAATAGACGTAGGCACTCGGGAGCATAGTTTGTGAGATTTGTGACCTTCAAGCAATCATAAAAAGCTTAGAAGGTGAGTGTTGTTTATCTCTTTTAGATCTACTCAGGATGTTGTGTTAGATAGATAAAAGAGTGTGCTGAATTTTAAGTCTTGTAAGAAACATGAGTTTTTGTATAAAATTGAATTAAAGTGTTTGCTTGGCGCGTTGCGTTCCAAACGGTTTTAGTTTGTGTGTGCTTCTCTATACCTTAACATCTATGCTTGGATTCAACAACAACGGTATGGAAGGAGAAGATGAAAAAGCAGAAAGAAGAGAGTAAGGAGAAGAGAGAGCAGAAGAAACAGATACAACTGGAGAAGCTTTTGCAGCAGAAGAACCAAAAAAAAAGAAATGAGGGATCAATGTTTAAGTACGTTGAAAGGATGACTACGACCTAAGACTTTTATATATAACGTTTGACTTTTGGTTTGATGATTTAATATATTATTATTACTGTTTTCTGTGTCACGCTTTAGTCACAAAAGTGCGACAATTCATCAAAGTACAAAACAGAAAGTAAAGCCTCGAGCTTAATTTAATATATGACCTTAGAACGAATTCTTGTTTATACTACAGGTCTTATTCATCATCGTCAAGAATCACATAATCTAATAGAAAAATGGTTGTGCTTAGTTTCTTTTGAAGCTACAAAACGAATAAATCATTAAATAGAAGGGTTATAGTATTCTATCCCTCTGTGTGCTATTTATTAATGGAAAAATTCCCAAAAAAAACCTAAACTATTTAATACTTACCAAAAACATGTATTTTTTTTCGTTCCTAGAAAAATACCTTAACTATTTTTTAGTTGATAAAATATATATAAACTATTATTTTTTTGCAATATCTCCTCGTCTCCGTTACGAATGTTAACGGCATTGTGATGACGTTACTATTTTTTCGAAAATTCCAGAAAAAAAACACAAATTATTTGTCAGAAAAAAATACATGAATTTGTTCATTTCTTATTTCTCCATTAATAATATTAGAAATCATAACTCATAATTTTCTCTGATCTCTTGAACTTCACAAAAGTTTTACAACTATTTAGAATAACTAAATTTAAGAATAAAAATACACGATTAAATTAATTATTCATGCGTGAACTACCACTCACTATCTTGTGTGATGTCACGCAAAAGTGTGCTTCTCTCAACAAAAATAAAAATAAAATAATCTAATCGAATAGCGGAAGCCTAGTAATAAAATTTGACAATGCTATTGAAAATAGAAACATTTTAATTATTTTATTTGTAATAGTAATGGTCGATTATAGTGATCTTAATTGGAAATAAGAAGAATTTTGTTTCTGGTAAAATACATTAAGTTTAATGTTAGAATTATTTTTATGATTTCTTAAGTTTCACATATTAAAAAATAAATAAATTACTATCTCAATCATAAAATTATATATTAGCTAATAAAAGGTGAAGAGAGACTAGATGTTTGCAAGCGAGGAATGCACTGTAAAAGATGCCAAAAGAAATGGTAGTGATCGGTGTTTAAAATTTAAATTTAAAAAATAGTTTACAAAATTTTTTGAAAGATAATGTAAATAACTTAAGTGAAAGGAAAGTGTTATTTTAGAAAAATACATGCACTAATGAACATATTATTAGCTTCAAAATCTGGTTTAACCGTTTGGCCATGTAATCGTGGTAAGTAATACTCCTTCCATTTTTTTACGTGTCATTACAGGCATAATTTTTTTTGTTTTACTTTATTTGTCATTTTCGGTTTTCAATGTACCTTTTTAAAGGGAAAAAACTTAAAAATACTCTATCTTTTTCTTTGGAAGTTTAATACATGGTCTTTTTGGTTGGAAGTTTAATACTTGTTTTATTTTACGTTGTTCTTTAAAACTTTGGTTTATATTTGTGTTGGTTGATTAGTACCCCGTGGTTAACAGCCGTTAAAGGTCCTGACGAAATCACTAACTATGGTTAAAAACTAACAACACGTGGTTATTAAACCCATTGAAAGACACTGTTCTCAATTAAGGGGGTTCGCGATTTAGGAAAAAACAAGAGTGAAGGGCAATAAACCAACAACCAGCCAACAACATGCACAACGGAAGCATAAACAACTTAACCATCTCCAACATATCACCAACACAATAACATTCCAACATTAATAAACATAACCAAGACCAGCAACACATAATCGAGACCCTAGTTCATCGTCATCCTCATCACCATGATTCCACTTCGCATATTACTTACACCACAAACAACAACTGAGATGCGTAAGTATTATCACAAATATTTAGTGAAGCAATCCTCTCATCTACTAGACTATACACACAAGCAATTAAGGCCATCCACAAGAAACAGCATAAAACAGCCAAAATAGATAATAGGAACCAAAAATGTGTCCATAGATACCTGGTGTCGATCGACACCCTTCTGGTGTCTGTCGACACCAACAACTGGTGTCGAACGACACCCCTTATGGTGTTGGTCAACACCACCACCATACTGCACCACATCTGCAACACGATCTCCTTTCGCGACATCAGATGGTGTTGATCAACACCCGCCTGGTGTCGGTCGACACACAAACTCTACAACATCTCTACTGATGATCTCCTCCATCAATCTCCACCATATCATCTCTCACAACAACACTTCCAAGAACAGCCACAAAAAGCCACACAAACACCACAAAAAGCACACAAAACAGAAGAAAAACAATCAAACAATCACCAAAACAAATAACACAAACTATAATTGCTTAGATAAGCCATGGTCATGCACTCACCTTGATTTAGAAAGAGATTTAGGACAAACGAGACAATGAATAACACCAAAAAAATCTCCCTGAAACCAACAACCATGAAACCTCTTTCTCTTCTCTTTGACAACCCCCAAAAGATCCTTATGCTCCTCTTAAACCTCCTAGAGTCTCCCTTTGCTCTCAAGATCAAACTCACAATCTCTCTCTCTATCTTTCTCTTTCTCTCCCAGAAGCGACAAACACCACTAGGGCAAGGAAAAGAGGCTGTTCGCGCCTTTAAAAATGAGACTTAGGGTTTCCAAACCCAAACGAAGCTAAACCAGACGATTACAAAATAACCCACATAACCACAATTTGATGGTGTCGATCGACATTCACCCAAAATTGGGCTCGGGATGTTACATCAGAGCCTTCTCTTCTCGTATTTATACGCGGGTAATCTAACATCCAATATATAGAGTTTTCTTATTCCGTTAAGGAAACATTCCATCTCTCTTCAAGTAGTGAATATCTTATGTCTATTTACCTTTATTCTTCCCTTGCTCCTCAAGTCAACGACTAATTTGGTTGATCACCCGAGGAGACTAACTTCAACGACCTTCCTTAACCTAACTGGCTTGATAGGCCGAGCTTCTCGTCTACACAATCGAATCCTGTATGTGGTGGTTTACTCTGTGTTAACCGGGTGGGGCTAAATCACCCTGCTACAATAAATGCCCCAAGTTCTTTGAGAGGAGATGCAACTTGGAGCTCGGCAAAGTGAAAGAATCCATTAGCTCGGTGTAAACAACAAAAATTCGATTCTTGACATGTGCTGCTTCCTCGAAGTGATCAATTAATCATCTCCGACGAGACTTCTTTTTCTTCGGCTAGTGATAACGCCCTGATGTTCCATCACCCAGCAACTCAAAGGCGCATCATGGGTGTGGCGACGGCAGCGAAATCCATAATTGCTTTTGGATTTAGAGAGTCACCTTTATTTCTGCGTCAGCCGAGATCTTCAAAATCGACTCAAATGTTCTAACGATGATTGGGTTCATGATTCAAATGTTAGTAGAAAAGCATCTACTCCACCGAAAGAAAATCCTTTCGAGGGCCCTGCGAGCGTAGCAACATCTTCCGTCAAGAAGTCAGTCAGTGACTTGCTCAAAGTCTATGGGTTCTCCAACCGAAGATTCCATTACATATGTCCTGGAGCTGACAAACGACCTTGGAATCCTCTGAATAGCTACGTTTTTCTATACAAAGCTTACTTCATCCATTACTCTTACGGTTTTGGAACCATAGAGGGAGTGTGATTTACCAACTTAGTCTTGATTTTGTTTGCGACATAGTCAGGTTGCTACTTTAGGAGCTGAGGTTGGGATTAAGATTCGCTCCGGCTTCTTCGAGGAGATAATTTGATTGAAGAAAATGGATAGCATGCCCGACTGCTTCTATGTTTCATTGCGTTCTTATCGGAACCTTGTCTTCAGATCCAAACCAAGCTAGTTCAATAACTGGGAAAGAGGTTACCTTACTATCCGAGTTAATTTGTCTGTCTAGTTTTAGAAAAGGATCCTAACAAGGCTCAAGCTTCACCACGCGAGAAGGGTGACGAACTAGGGTTTCATTAGTGTTACAGCTGCACCTCGTTGAGGCTGCATACATACCCGTGAGAAGGAATAATGCCGTTCGTAGTTCATGATACCAAAGATGGTGTTTGAGGTCTTTTGTGGGAGTCTGCCCTTGTCTTGAGATCTACCTCTTCAATGAAGCGTCTTCCTCGTTACATAGAGAGGTTGCTTCTAAAATATGTTTAGTTTCCTCGTTCCTCAGGGGATATATTCCGTTTCCCCGATGTTGAGAATATTTGGGTAGATTTGATCCAATCTTTTCCATATACCCTTATAAGATGGTTTGCCGTCTATCGAGGATGAGTTGATTAGGCTTAAGCTATTTGACAGAATCCGGTGTATATTGGTCTATCTCGGGTTAACCGGATAGTTCTAAATCACCTTCCAACAATTAGTTCCCCCCCCTGCCCCCAAGTTCGATGAAGGGTGGCGTATTTTGGAGTTACTCATAAATGTCCCTAACTTCGTGGAATCTTGTCTTGCTCAAGGTTCCTTGAGAAGCTGACGTTACAATGCGAGATGTAAGCTGCGAATGAGCTGTGGACAAACTGCAAAGTAAGTGTAAGTATGGTTCTTATGGTTACTTCAGAATTGTATCTAAGTGTGAGGAAGACTCTCGGTAAACGAGAGGGTTACCTTAGGGATATCTTTCAAGTGATGCACGTGAGCTACACGTGAGACGGAAGACGAAAGCTGTTGAGGTCGTCGAAGTCAACGGGAGCTATAAGGTCTTTGCGGTTTTAATCTCTTGAACTGATTCTTATCTTCATCTCTGTATCAGAGAGTTAGTTACAGAGAGGTTAGAGAGAGAGAGAAGAGAGAGAAAGCTTGAGAGCGTTGTAACAGAAACAGTGATCACAAGTATCTAGTGGATTCCGGAGTATCATCTCCGGCGAGACGTAGCGTTTCCGGTTAAGGAGTGTGAACTCGTTAAATCGTTGGTGTCGTTCTTTCGTCTTTCTTTTACTTTCTATTTTCAATCAAACATCGAAGATACGCATAAGAGTTCTATTTGTTTTCAATCTCCGATCGGTTAATAACCTCACAAATTGGTATCAGAGCCTGGGTTTTGGCGAAGCACGATCGGATTGAAGATGTCTTGGGTTCCGATTGCAGTGTTTGATGGTTCGGGAGACTTCTCTTTGTGGAAGACGAGGATTAGAGCTCATCTAAGTGTGATCGGGTTAAAGGATGTACTGGTGGAGAAAGCTCCGTCTCCGCCACTCACGGAGGAGGAAGAACAAGATCCTGAGAAGAAGAAAAAGCGTGAATCTGATGAAGCGGCAAGGTTGGAGAGGTACGATAAAGCAAAGAACGTAATCTTTCTAAACGTTGCGGATAAAGTCTTGAGGAACATCGAGTTATGCGATACTGCAGCTGAAGCGTGGTCGACATTGGAGAAGATGTTTATGCCAACTTCCTTGCCACATCGAGTTTATTCTCAGTTGAACTTTTATACATTCAAGATGCAGGAGAATAAGAAGATCGATGACAACATTGATGATTTTCTCAAGATTGTAGCGGATCTCAATCACTTGTAGATCGAGATATCAGATCAGGTACAAGCTATCATTCTGTTGAGTTCCTTACCTGCAAGATTCGATAGTTTAGTTGAAACACTGAAGTATAGCACGGGTAGGGAGAAGTTAAGTTGGATGATGTTATGGTAGCTGCAAGGGATAAGGAGAGGGAAGTGGCTCAGAATAGCAAGACTATAGGAGAAGGACATTTTGCTAGGGGAAGATCAGAAGAGAAATATAATGGTCAGGCTAGTAAAGGGAGAGGTAGATCAAGGTCCAAGTCAAAAGATGGAAAGAGAGTTTGCTGGATATGCGGTAAAGAGGGACATTTCAAGAAACAATGTTTCAAGTGGATTGAACGGAACAAGAACAAGACTCAGAACACAGATAAAGGAGAAGCAGGAGTTGCTAAATCTGGTGCTGATCGTGACCCCGCAATGGTTTTAATGGCGGTGGAAGAGAGTTTGTGTACTACAGGGGATAAAACTGAGGAATGGATTTTAGACACTGGGTGCTCATTTCACATGACACCAAGGAGAGAGTTATTTTCAGACTTCAAGGAGATAACATCCGGGTATGTAAAGATGGGGAACAACACCATATCTCAGGTTAAAGGTGTTGGTAGTGTTAAGATACGAAACTCAGATGGAACATCTGTTATTCTTACAGATGTGAGATATATGCCATCCATGTCTCGAAACTTGATCTCTGTAGGAACCTTCGAGGACAGAGGATGTTGGTTTAAGTCACAGAATGGAGTTCTGAAGATAATCATTGGTTGTTCTACATTGCTCAGAGGTCTGAAGCGAAGCACATTGTATATTCTGCAAGGAAGAGCAGAGATACCAGAGTCTCATGTATCTGAGCCTCTAAAAGATGAAACTGCTTTGTGGCATAGCAGAATGGGGCACATGAGCCAGAAGGACCTTGAAGTACTAGTTAAGAAAGGTTGTTTGGACAAGGAAATGGTTAAGGAGCTTAAATTCTGTGAGGACTGTGTATTTGGTAAGAATCATAGGGTGAGTTTCACTCAAGCTCAACATGTGTCTAAGGAAAAGCTGGCGTATGTGCATTCAGACTTATGGGGCTCACCACACAACCCTCCCTCACTCGGTAACTGTCAGTATTTCATCTATTTTTTTGATGATTACTCAAGAAAGGTGTGGATATATTTCTTCAAACGGAAAGACGAAGCATTTGAGAAGTTTGTCGACTGGAAGAAAATGGTGGAGGTTCAGTCTGGGAAAAAAGTAAAGAAGCTCAGAACAGATAATGGGTTGGAATATTGTAATCAGTATTTCGACAAGTTTTGCAGAGATGAAGGTATAGTTCGACATAGGACGGTTGCTTACACACCCCAGTAGAACGGTGTGGCTGAGAGGTTAAATCGAACCATTATGGACAAGGTTCGCAGTATGTTGAGCGAAAGTGGCCTTGAGAAAAAAGTCTGGGAAGAAGTAGCTTTGACTGCAGTTTATTTGATCAATAGATCACCCTCAACTGCTATTGACTTTGACTTACCAGAGGAGAGATGGACATCACATCTACCAGATTTAAGTGGACTAAGGAGATTTGGGTGTCTTGCTTATATACATACTGACGAGGGAAAACTGAATCCACGAGCAAAGAAGGGATTCTTTACAAGTTATCCTGAAGGAGTGAAGGGGTATAAGGTTTGGTTACCAGATGAAGGTAAATGTGTTATAAGCAGGAATGTGATTTTCAGAGAAGAGGTAATGTACAAAGATCATGACAAAGTTCAACAGCAGGATATTACCGAGGTTGATTTGGAGAATTTGGGTTTAAAGGAAAATGAGTTAGATCAAGGTGGAGTCACACACGAGAGTGTTGATCAAGGTGGAGCTTCACGCGCACAGGAGCATGAGACTCCATCAAATCCCTCTGTTTCAGGTAGTACTCAAGTTGAGGAGGAAGGTGAAGATTCAGAGTCAAAAGACTTAAGTGACTATCAACTCGTAAGAGATCGAGGGAGAAGAGCTATCAAGGCTAATAAGAAGTATTCTGACTCGTACATGGTGCGATTTGCGTATTATACAGAAGATGGAGGAAGGTCTGAACCTGGTTCATATAAGGAAGCTCTGCTTGATCTGGATTGGGATAAGTGGAATGATGCAATGAAGGAGGAAATGTCCTCGATGAAGAAGAACCGAACATGGGATCTAGGAGATAAGCCAAAAGGAGCTAAGGTCGTAGGTTGCAGATGGATTTACACGAGGAAACCAGGAATTCCTGGAGTGGAAGCTCCTAGATTCAAAGCTAGACTAGTTGCAAAGGGTTACTCTCAAACCAAAGGTATTGATTATACATAAATATTTTCACCAGTGGTTAAACATGTTTCCATTAGGTATCTGTTGTCTATGGTGGTGCATTTTAATATGGAGTTGCAGCAAATGGATGTGAAGACAGCTTTTTACATGGCTATCTTGATGAGGAAATAATGATGGCTCAACCAGAAGGTTTTGTTGATGAGGCTCACTCGGAGCAGGTATGTTTTCTGAAGCGATCACTGTATGGGTTGAAACAGTCTCCTAGGCAGTGGAATCTTAGGTTTGATGAGTTCATGAAGGGAATAGATTATGAACGAAGTTCTTATGATAGCTGTGTCTATTGGAAGAAATTTAAAGATGGAAGTCGTATCTACTTACTCTTATACGTAGAGACATGCTGATAGCTTCTGAGAACAAGAGTCATGTAGAGGAATTAAAGAGGTTGCTAAGTCAAGAGTTTGAGATGAAAGATTTAGGAGAAGCTAAAAAGATTCTTGGAATGGAAATGGAAAGAGATAGGGTTGCAGGAACCTTGACTCTGTCTCAAGAGAGTTATGTTAAGAAAGTTCTGAAAACTTTCGGGATGGATAAAGCCAAGTCAGTCGCGACTCCTTTGGGTGCTCATTTCAATCTTCGAGTAGCAACTGATAAGGAATTCGAAGAACAGTTTGAGAGGATGAGAGTGGTGCCTTATGCAAATACTGTTGGTAGTATTATGTACTCTATGATAGGCACGAGGCCAGACCTTGCACATCCTGTTGGGGTGATTAGTAGATTCATGAGTAGACCACTCAAGGATCATTAGCAGGCGGCTAAGTGGGTCTTGAGATATATGAGGGGCACTGAAAAGATGAAGTTGTGTTTCAGGAAGCAAGGAGATTTCTTGTTAAGGGGATACTGCGATGCAGATCATGCTGGTGATGGCAACAGTCGCAGGTCCACTACTCGGTATGTGTTTACAGCAGGAGGAAACTCTATTGTTTGGAAGTCAAGACTTCAGAAAGTAGTAGCTTTGTCTTCAACTGAAGCCGAGTATATGGCTCTCACTGAAGCGGTCAAAGAAGCTATATGGTTAAAAGGGTTGGCTGAAGAACTCGGGTTTCCACAGAAGTATGTGGAGGTGCACAATGACTCGCAGAGTGCGATTGCATTATCAAAGAATTCGGTGCACCACGAGAGGACAAAACATATTGATATCAGGTTGCATTTCATCAGAGATATCATTAATGAAGGTACTGTGAAGGTGATAAAGATTGCAGGTGAATGTAATCCGGCTGACATTTTCACCAAGGTTGTTTCAGTGGATACACTGGAGGGAGCACTTCAAATGCTCCGAGTATCAAAAGACTGAGGGTGGACTCAGGAACCGGAGGGGAATCCAAGTACTAGAAGAAGTGATACAGAAGACCATTCGAACCAAGGTGGAGATTTGTAAGTATGGTTCTTATGGTTACTTCAGAATTGTATCTAAGTGTGAGGAAGACTCTCGGTAAACGAGAGGATTAGCTCAGGGATAGCTTTCAAGTGATGCACGTGACCTACACGTGAGACAGAAGACTAAAGCTGTTGAGGTCGTCGAAGTCAACAGGAGCTATAAGGTCTTTGCGGTTTTAATCTCTTGAACTGATTCTTATCTTCATCTCTGTATCAGAGAGTTAGTTACAGAGAGGTTAGAGAGATTTGATTAGAGAGAGAGAGAAGAGAGAGAAAGCTTGAGAGCGTTGTAACAGAAACAATGATCACAAGTATCTAGTGGATTCTGGAGTATCATCTCCGGCGAGACGTAGCGTTTCCGGTTAAGGAGCGTGAACTCGTTAAATCGTTGGTGTCGTTCTTTCGTCTTTCTTTTACTTTCTATTTTCAATCAAACATCGAAGATATGCAGAAGAGTTCTATTTGTTTTCAATCTCCGATCGGTTAATAACCTCACAGTAAGCAAGCTGCATACGAGCTGCGAGATAAGAAAGTTGCACGAGAGCTGTGAGATAAGCGAGCTGCAGATGAGCTGCTAGGCAATCAAACCACTAATGAGCTGCAAAGTAAACAAGCTAAGCTGCATGAGAGCTGCAAGATAAGCAAGCTGCGAATGAGCTCCAAGAGAGATTTGAACGACCTGTGAAATAAGTAAGCTGCAAATGAGCTGACTTGGTGCAAGACAAGTTCTCGGCTTATCTTCCAAGTATTCATTCTTGTAGTTGCGAGCATCAAGCTCGGCTTTTCTATGGGTGAGACATGTGTACTCAACTTCATAGTGTAACCTGATACGAGAGGAGCTTGGCATTTTCACTATAGTGCTTGACGGAGGCGGAGATGGGGAAAGAGATGAGATCAGAGCTCTTGTTTTGACGGCGACGTTGGTCTTTACAACTCTTGAATTCTTCGAGGTATGGAACACTAAGTAAAAAATACTCGATTGGTATGTTTTTGGGCTTATACAATTCTGATAGCATAATAAATGATTTATAGTACACCAAGTAAAAAAAAACTTTGAGCTTTCCTCTATTCTATGCTTTAAAAACCCATACGATCATAGAGTTTTTGAAAGATAAAATTAAAGTTGTATACGCAGAATTATATGTAAAGGCTCGTGGTTAGTGCTTAGGAATCGTCAACGTTTCTAGCTACAAGCCTAGTGAAAAACCCTTTGCCGCTTTCTTCCACGATTTGTATGCGTTACTTTTCCAATAATATCATATATAGGCCACATCTCAGTACTATTACATGCATATAGATAAGTAGATATAAAATATTTCAACAAAGGAGCTCTTCAAAAAAATTATTTTCAAATTCAGAAAAAGTATTTGTGATATGAAATTGCAACACAACATGGCAACGTTAAAGTTACTAGTTAGCTCACCTTTTTTCCACTACTCTTCTAAGTACTTTTAAGATTGATTAGAAGTACTATGTTGAATCTTCTACACGCGTATAATCTTATAATAAAAACCGACCTTAGCTCAGTTGGTAGAGCGGAGGACTGTAGTAGACGCAGATTATCCTTAGGTCACTGGTTTGAATCCGGTAGGTCGGATTTTATGGGCTAAAGCCTTTTTCTTTTCGTGAATTCTAAATTTATGCAAATCTTTGTGTTCAGAGATTATTTAGAAAAGTACACATGCATCAAGTACAATACAATCCGACCTTAGCTCAGTTGGTAGAGCGGAGGACTGTAGTTGAAGCAGAATATCCTTAGGTCACTGGTTCGAATCCGGTAGGTCGGAATTTTCTCCCACATGTTGGGATTTTATAGAGTTGTGACATTTACTTTTTTTGAATATTGGTTCTAATTAACCAAGACACGCTGGCAACAAAAGAAGACTTAAACTAAACCTTTTGATCGGATTCGTTTTCTATTCGATTGGTATGTTTTAGGGTTATACAATTCTGTTAGCATAAGAAATGATTTTTTAGTACACTAAGTAAAAAATACTATGAGTTTTCCTCTATTCTATGCTTTAAAACCCCAAATGATCTTAGAGTTTTTGAAAGATAAACTTTAAGTTCTATATGCAGAATTATATTTAAAGGCTCGTGGTTAGTGCTTACGAATCGTCAACGTTCTTACAAGCGTAGTGAAAAACCCTTTGCCACTTTCTTCCACGATTTGTATGCGTTAATTTTGCAATAATATAAACAATCATAGCCCACATCTCAGTATTACATGCATATAGATAAGTAGATATAAAATAATATATCAACAAAGGAGCTCTTCAAAAAATTTGTTTTCGAATTCAGAAAATGTATTATAATTCTTGAAACATAAAGAGAGCCGAACAAGCGTTGTGCTTTTAATCTTTTTATCTAGGTTATAAATCGAGTCATGATTAGACTCATCCCCAATTCTCACTGAACACGAGCATCTATGATAATTCTCAATGAACACTAGCATATATGATAGAGAATAGTATATAGCTAGGTCTCTTTTCATATAAGAGTG
>NC_025689.1:22914096-22914815 GCF_000633955.1 Camelina sativa
GAATATCCTTAGGTCACTGGTTCGAATACGGTAGGTCGGAATTTTCTTCCACATGTTGGGATTTTATAGAGTTGTGACATTTACTTTTTTTGAATATTGGTTTTCATTAACCAAGACACGCTGGCAACAAAAGAAGACTTAAACTAAAACTTTTGATCAGATTCGTTTTCTATTCGATTGGTATGTTTTAGGGTTATACAATTCTGTTAGCATAAGAAATGATTTTATAGTACACTAAGTAAAAAATACTCTGAGTTTTCCTCTATTCTATGCTTTAAAACCCCAAATGATCATAGAGTGTTTGAAAGATAAACTTTTAAGTTGTATATGCAGAATTATATTTAAAGGCTCGTGGTTAGTGCTTACGAATCGTCAACGTTCTTACAAGCGTAGTGAAAACCCCTTTGCCACTTTCTTCCACGATTTGTATGCGTTAGTTTTGCAATAATATAAACAATCATAGCCCACATCTCAGTATTACATGCATATAGATAAGTAGATATAAAATAATATATCAACAAAGGAGCTCTTCAAAAAATTTGTTTTCGAATTCAGAAAATGTATTATAATTCTTGAAACATAAAGAGAGCCGAACAAGCGTTGTGCTTTTAATCTTTTTAGCTAGGTTATAAATCCAGTCATGCTTAGACTCATCCACAATTCTCACTGAACACCAGCATCTATGATAATTCTCAATGAACACTAGCATTTATGATAGA